>NC_064772.1:26225007-26528037 GCF_011397635.1 Epinephelus fuscoguttatus | reverse complement strand
TTTAGTGCGTGCGTGCGTGTATGTACACCTCTGAAGATGCAGGGGAAAGACAAATGATGCTGTCAGTGCCCCGCTCCACACTGTGAAGCTACAGATCAAATTGTGAACACCGGTAAAGAAGAAGGAGGACCGGAGAATAGAGGAGAAGAGGGCCACGAGTTTAAAAGATTAGAACGGAGAGAATGTAGAAGTGGTGAACAATGAGAAGGAGAGACTAACAGGATCTCAAAGAAGGGCGCTGAGACACAGAGTAATGAAGGTGTTTCTGCTGCTCTCCAGGGTTGTTTTCTATCTCGCTGTCTGTTCCGGGGGGTTAAAGTGACACAAGGCCACAATGTTCAGGTCCCAGTGTACCTCGGCTCAATTTCAGACCTCTCACCTCTCTCATTATCCCCGTCACTGTGTGTGTTTGTGTGTCTGTGCAGTGCATGCACACATGCCTTTGTGTACACTGGTGTATCTATTTCTATTTGTTTGTGTGGTGTGTGTATGTTCCTGTACTATATGTGAGCCTGTATATTTTGAATGTATATAAACATGTCGCAGTGTACGTGGGAGTGTGTGCACGTGCAAACACACACATTTTGTGCCTATTGCAGGGTATTAAACTGAATCAATCTCAGAAATCACAGCCGGCATGGGGGAGTTGCACATGATAATGGGAATGAACTGGTGTCAGGGCATCAGGTGTTTCGATTATAGGCTGTGTGACAGTGTGTGAATGTGTGCATGCGTGTGTTTTCATGTATAATTGTGAGTTCATATATGTGCATATATTAAACATGGGCCAAGCAGCTAATGATGCTGATGGACCCATATGTTGTCTAATCAGGTGGCGGGCTTTGAAGGCCCCTCCCTATTCACACATATGCGCGCACACACACACACACGTTTGCACGGTGTTATCAGGCCAGACACAAGGTCTCCTGTGAAGGGGTTTCCGTATCCTCCATTCAGGGGCTGTTTACCTCCCTGCAGGTTGTTGGTTTACAGCCAAGTTGGATAAAACCTGCTGCTTCCACATTCTACACACTGTGTGTGTGTGTGTGTGTGTGTGTGTGTGTGCGTGTGTGCGTGTGTGTGTGTGTGTGTGTTTTTCCACATTCTCGCTTTTATTTTGTTTCCTTTCAGACACCCACAGTTGTGGGAGAGCAGCAGAATGACTTATTAGATGAATCAAGGATAAGGAGTGCGTGGTCACGAATGACTTTGTTTCCATATTTATTTCATTGATATTAATTGGTTTGAATGCATGTGTGCTCCATCTGGTGGTGACCCTCTGCTGCCTGTGCACCCTCTCTCTCTCCCTCATTCACATACACACACACACACGCACGGTCAGATGCTTGTGCAGAGCCGCCACACACCAGCTGTTTGAGACAAAGTCACTCAGTGGTCATTTGTTCCTTGAGCAACATTAGAGAGCCATCTGTCCGAGACTCACTCACATATTTCACGTACATGTTGCATGAATCCTCAAACAACTAAGAATGTAGAGAGTGACTCACGTGTGATGTACTCAGTGACTCTCGACTAATTTCCTGGGGTACACTGCTGCGCCCTGGAATGGAAAATCAATGTGAAATGAAAAATGTATAACCTGTCTAGTATCTTTTAAACAGTGTAATTGGTGTAAAACAAGGTCAAGTTCGGCCATGCTTTAATGACTGCCAAGCAGTTCCTGCAGATACCAGGAAGCTTGTTAGCAAACTTTTTCTCACTTATGCGTGGATGCTTCTTTCCAGAAAAATATGAATGTGTTGTTTGCCATTTTACCTTTAAGGATGTTTTTTTTTTTTTTTTTTTTAACTGGGATTATATTTACTGTGGTACTTGGTGTGCTTTTGCATTTTACCATCACACCATTACAGTGAAACAGTTTTCTTTTGGTAGTGTCACTGTGGCTGCTGTGGTCGATACTTTGTCTACACTGATTTAAATTTGAGATCAAATGGAAAGAGATAGATAGCTCACAGCTCACCCCCAAATTAAAAAATACATGTTTTTCCTTTTGCCTGTAGTGCTATCGATGAGTGATGGAAATATTATGAATATATGAAACTCACTATGCACCAAATAATACATTAGAAAAAGTCAACAGCAAAACAGCCTCTCTCTTTTTTTGGATAAAACTACACCCAAACAAAACTGTCTCCCAAAGGATTAAATGATGAGATACCATGGCATGTCATGCTATAATGGATTTGGGGATCTCGAAAGACCACTTTATGATAAGAATATACAACGTTGAAAATTTTTATTGATCTAAGAAAGCTACTGGGCTGATTAGTTCATTCATAAGATCAACATTTTTTGTAAATAATCTTGTAAATAGTCTTTATCATGTAAGGAGCTTGAGTTTTCTAACTTTTTCCTATGTTTTTCTTGTTCCCTTGTTCTTTCGTTTGTGGATATGTGACATATGCTGCACAGGCTGTTGTCAATTATTGAGAAACACCCAAGGCTGATTAATTCACTCACACCTGTGCACACCTGTGAAATGGGTGGGGCAGTTTCTATTTAAGCTCAATGTTTGAAATAATGGCGTTGAACGCTCTTGACGAAGGTCCAGGAGGACTGAAATGTTAGTGATACAAACAAACTGTAGAGCTGCACAAAAGCAGAGTGTGGAATTTTATGTTCAAAGACTCACCAACTTTATCACTGTGCAGAAGGAAGTGTGCATCTACTCATTGACGGGAGGCTTGTGCTTGTGACAGTGTGAGATGTAAACATTTATTGTGGTTGCTTGGCTGAGAGCTGTAATGTTAGCTAGCTCAGTGGTGCTAGGTGAGTTAGCATAGATGCACACACAATGATACGGTTGATGGGCGTTGTTCGGGAGAAAGAAACTAGCCCCTACATGAAACTGCTCACAAGAAGGTCTGCGGATTATCTTGAGTAACCGGGTCATGATTTCTAGAAAGAGACATTGCTGTGGAGTTTATCAAATGTGCCATCTAGTTCCAGTTTTTTGGAGGGAAGGCAGGCAACTCACACCAAAACAATCTAGATTGATGTATAGCACTACAGGTAAGAGGAAAATATGTGTTTTTATTTTGGGGTGAGCTAAACTGAACCTTTTAAGTAAGGAATCCAACTTAAATTATAATACATGATTTCAGTAAAGCAGTTCCCGTATATACATGTGTGTGAATGATACCCCTTCTGAAAAACAATTAACTATTCCTTCAGTGTGATGGCTTACAAGATATGTAATATCTATTATTCTTAATAGTTCTGGGCATATTCTGTCTATATTGTGAGACAGCAACCATAGAGAGAAGACAGGAAACAGGAGAGAGACCAGATTACTTGGTATTCTTACTGTAATAACCTAAATGGGCGCTAGTCCTAAATATTCTTAAAGGTTCTTCCAGGGCACAGCTTCTGTACGTTAGCCAAAGTTGTCTGGAATCTAAAAAATGTGAATGTTTTATCTCCGTCGCCCCTGATATATCTTCATGCATAGCTGTATGCATTTAATTTAATTAAATTGTGCTGCCCTACACTTGCACTGCATCCAGTCAGCTTTTTTCAATTTCTTCACTCCCTTATTTTTGTTGTCATTTATTTCAAAAACATCTTTGTGTCTCTCTGTATGGCTAATGATGCCGTCCCAGCAGCACTCTAATAAATATTTTAATTTGTTTTTTAATTTCTTTCTCTGTAAGAGGGCTCATGCCACAACACTGCCACCCTTCTCCGGGTTTCCCCCTGCAATTAATACCAACAAGCCAAATGTTGTTTATTACGCTTCAGGACATCAGAATCTAATAAATATTACTATTTAATGCCAAACTTTACCACTACTCAGACAAGTAGTACAAATTTTTCAAAACATTCTGAGCCAAAGTGGTGAAAGGGCTTGCTCTTTAGCCCTGGCACCAGTCGCACTTTCCTGTTACTTAACTGCAGCTAAAATAACAACTTTTAAATTCTGAATGGGATGCTAATCAAGTTCTGTGTCTTTTTGCTCAGTAGGTAATTATTTAACGAGGCAGGCTAATGAGTTAGACTGAATTAATGAGGAGTGACATCAGATAGGATGAAGTCTAAGCCTGTAATGGACTCGTTAAATAGTGGAGATTACCGGTTGAATTTAAAGACATTTGCAGACAATGTCATTCACACACATGTACACACAGAGTGAATACTAGAATGTAGGTGCACATATACCCTCTCTGAGCAAAGTGTTTTTAGATTTTGTGCACCAACACGCTGCTTAAAATGTCACCGTCCACACTCGTCGTTCATCGACTTCTGAAATATGCCATCTGATCTGTTCTCTGTATCTCTCTCTCTGTCGGAGTGATAACCATATGCTCCGATCATGTTACCCAGGTCCATAAATCCCTTATGTTACAGTGAGGAAGCTGACTCAAACAAACAAGCGAGCATTATCTTAATATTCCGTGATACAACACAGCAAGATGTGAGAATGCCTAAGGACACTTTACACCCAGAAAAAAAAAGGCAAGCAGGCTATTTTGTGCACAAGAAATCCTGGCCTCGCTGTGTTTGTCAGTAACTGGCACAGAAGGAAAGGCGTGTTGCAGAAATGCACAATATTTCATGCTTCATTACAGAACCACTAGACTTCACGAGCACATGGGCGAAGGCAGCAAGCACACTCACACGCACGTTCACACTCTTTCTTACATGTACACACACACATGCAGTGTTCATCTGCAGTCCTTGGGGCAGTAGTGTACAGGCCTTTACTGAGTAGTGTGTCCACACAGACACTAGCAGCCAGTGTAGTTGTGTAGTTGTGATCATGACATAGTACAAGGCCAATATCAGAATGATTTTATTTCTAGATATTTGGTAGATTGCCCAGGAATTTGCATGGAATTTTAGTCATTAACAAGCTATAGAAAGCCAGGGACCTTGAATGTATGGAGACTGCATCTTAATTGGGTTCTTTTATGTTAGTGTGCTATGCTACATCATTTCTAATATCTGCAGCATGATAACATACAGAATTACTTTCTATTTTACAAACATTAGTGGATTCAGGTTTGTTTGGCTTTGCTCATTGTTATATATCAAGGTCATGGATGAAACCAGTCAACAAAATTAACTCTACCTGATTGGATTAATGCGTCACTCGCAGGCATGTCATTGGTCTGTTTTATAAATTTCAGTCTGAGAACATGTGGCTCTTCAGGAAATGTCATTCAAAACTACTGGTATCTTTTATTATTGTTGCCAGGCGTCTGGACAAGGTTTTGACTTTGGTCATGTTTGTGCATGTGTGTATCTGTCTGTCTGCAGCTAATCTCACAAACTACTGGACCAATCAGCCTAATAATTTCTGTGCACGTTTATGATTGTATGCTCAAGGATGTCTTGTTGTAGTGTTTCACAATCATTGAAAAACCTGTTTCATTGACTGTTTCATACCCTCAACAAAGTCCTCAACAACATCATGTAGCAAAAGGCATTTCCCCTGATCGTCTCGGCTAAAATCAAAAAGCTTTACTGTTTGTTGCAGGCCACATCTTGGCCTTTGTTGTGACTCAGAAACAGACATTCACAGAAAAGTTTGGTTTCATTTTAAACCAGAGCGCCTGCAGATTAATTCCACACCCTAAATGTTGTGATCCACTAAAGTTAGGCAGGACACCAGGTTAAAGTATACGCTCGCTTCATTATCTTTGCCACCATCTTGACTACTAGGGAACCAGGAGGGACAATTCCACCAGGCGCAACTGCACTGTAGTGTCTAAAGTGGCTGCAGTCAACTCCAGCAAAGGGCACTTTTTTAGTTTTTATTGTGTTTTAGATACGATAAGGCAAAGAAATAGGACATACAACTGCAGAATTGTGCATCTACAACACCAAGTGTGAAAGTACTAAGCCCAGTTCAGACCAAATATTTGTGGCAAGATGAAACGAGAGAAATTTTGCAGCAGTCCAAACTGGCCGGTCTGAGCTTGCCTTGTCACCTGCCGCTACAGCAGATAAGCTTGTAGTGAAGTCCGCCGGTCAAGTTAAAATGACCACAGAGGCCTCGTTTGCTTGCTGCAGCAGGTGCTCCGTCCCCACTGAGACCTCTGTGGGGACGGAGCTGCTACTGCTGCTTGCTGTATGTCCTTATGCCCCGCCTACACAAACACACTCTCATGGACTGATTAATTGGTGCTGGTTATTTATATTATTGTGACGTATTGATCATGAATACAGTCCATCTGATGTTCGTTTGGTTTAAGTTTTTCACAATTACATCACTGCTACAAATGCCGCTGTAGCCAGTATCTCACTATCACTATCCTCATTCATATTTTAAGAAGCTACAAATTATATTCAGCCGCAAAATAAGCCTAAAAAGCAAACACAGCAGAGTTACAGAGAGTTGTTGCATAGAGATGATACACCATCTCATCTAGTTGCATCAGTGTAAAGTGTCAGGCATTTATAACGTTGCAGAATGGCACATTGCAAGTAGTTTCTTGTTTCAATTCATCTCGTTGCAAATTTTTGGTCTAAACTGGGCTTTAGTATACTGGAGTGTTAAAAAAACTGAGCTTGCATGACATGGTCTGGCTGAGTGAAACTAGCCAGCTTTACATTTAAAAAAAACATATTTGGAAGGCCTCAAACTGCCCCATTGTCTATATTTATCCACAGAAAGAGAAAGCAAAGTAATGCATGCTTACGTTAAGGCTCTGTCTGTGTGGAGAAGATTTACAATAGGGAAACAGGAGCTTGCCAAATGTTGGAAAAGTGCCTTCAAGTCTCTTTTCCCCCTTGTTTTCAGTAAGAACTTTAAATTCTCGTCCAATCTATATATATAACGGAAGCGAGGGCATTTTCAGGCGCTCATTCTGTCTTGACTGTACATCAATATTGGCAAACACTACCATTTTGTGAAAGTTCTCTTACTTAAACATTTATGTTACACAGTGAGTTGCCTTCGCCTCCGCCCATGATAAAGCATCAGATAAAAAAACTTGATGGAAATCACAGTAGAAGTCAGCATATTCATGGCTGAGCGTTAAAGCAATAAATAATCCACCCTCTTTCTTTCTCACCCACCCACCCCCTGTCTTCAGCGCTTAAACATTAGTCAAGGTGAAGTGTTTTCACTGTTCTGTTGTTTTATATTGACTCGACAGAGAGTTGTGTCTCTGCTAAGCGGGTTTTCCATCGTGTGCTTGTTTGCCCATTAGCATTCAAAGCGGGTGAAAATGACTTGACCTTCTCTTGAAGTTTTAATTGAGTTCCTGTGTCTTCCTCCCTCTCGCTCGTTCCTTTCTTTCTCATCAGTACAATAAATGATTGACCTCATCTCATAGACTGGCGAAACAGCTGTGCATGATCTCTTTATAATGCCAATGTGATGGATGAACTTATTCACTCGTACTATCGCCTCGTCTCTTTGTTCACACCTCTATTGTCTTTCTCATCTGTTTTTTTGACATTTCACCTTTTAAAGTAAGATGTTTAAACTCCTGTTGCCAAACTTCAGTAATTGGTTTGTTAATTCTTTTGATTTTTTGCTCTCTGTTATGCTAAGCTGTCTACACCCGTATCCCGTTATCGGTCAGGTAGCATAATGGAGGTTCACTGCAGTATTGTCCTCAAGTAAAGGTTCAGTGTGTAACAAGCAGCCAATAAATATGTAGACATGAAAACATGAAAGCCTTTGCTGGATGTTTACACAGTTGTATTGTAGTTAATAATGGAGTGGTATGATGACACTGGCATACTCATGTTTTACTCCCTGATCCCTTTTAAACACAAGAAACAGCTTTGTGGTTTGATAATGTTTAAATACAGCTTTTTTTCCAGGGATGGCAAAGGCATGACCCTTGCTACTCTCCCTCTGATTGGCTAGCACTCGTTGCCTTTGTGTGTTGCATTGGTTAGGTTAAGGCAAGAGTAGTGGCACTGGTTAGGGCATGAATGTCAGAGTACGCCAATCAGAGGGAGAGTAGGGAAGATAAGGACAGATGATGTTTTAGTCATCCTATGACAACAAACACCTGCCTACTTGTTTGGTTAAGTTTAGGAGAAGAATTACAGTTGGCTCTTGTCTCATTAAATATTTTATGTAAAGCGATGAGATGACTTGACATTTCGTACGTACTTAACATAAAATAACGTTGGGGTTTAAATAACCTTGCCCCTCCATACATCAGAGATATTCTATCATTTTATGTTCCAGCCAAATCACTAAGGTCCTTTACTTTCCTATGTTTCTTGTGTGTCCCATAATAGTACTGGCGAGAGCGCTTTCTGTCTTCATGCCCCTAAACTGTGGAATTCGCTATCCTTTGGGCTGCATTCGTAAGTGCTATATCGTAGGCAACTGGACTTACTTGGGTTTCTTGAAGACGTTTCGTCTCTCATCCAAGAAGCTTCTTCAGTTCTAAATAACTGGTATGGAGTTGCAGGCTATAAACCCTGTGTGGGTGTGGATTCCTGCAGAGTCGTAGGGGTCACGTGAGCTCTTAGTTTCAGAGTTGTTAAGGTCACAATGTGAGTCGTTGACCCACCTGGCCACCATGTGAGTCGTTAGGGTCAGGTGGGACCAGGGGTGGATGGTGTGAAGTCGTCTGGGGAGGGATCCCAAGACTGCATTGTAGGTGGGTGATAAGTAGTGTCTTACTTACTTACGATTAGCATGACCTGGATGACTGAGAATCTTCACCGACACTTTGGGCTGCATGTTTGTATGAAAGGTGCTTTGTGTATAAAGTTGACTTGAGTTTTGGTTTCACAGAACATGCAGTTGTGGTTTCAGACGCAGTTTTAAACATGTCGTGAAACAGTTATAGTTGACCTCCATGAGCACAGGTTTAGGCAACAAAATTACGCAGTTAGGTTTCGGAAAAAAAACCCATCATGGTTTGGCATGATATAACGTAACATGACATATGTCAAATAACATGTGTCACGTATGGTACTTCACGTACATCACTAGCATAGCATGCTACACATACTAGCATACTAGGCTATATTGTTATCTAAAGATGTCAACATTGACTTCAGGACGTGGACAATCACCTCTCGCCCACCCTGTAGGGACGTCTTTGATATTTTTACAGCTTTGTGCTGACATTATTGCTTTTTATGCTACATCACATCACTTCCTCTTCTGCTCCTGTAATATTTACTACAGCAGCTAGAGGACACTACTCCCAATAAACTTCAGTATGGGCAGTAATAGCCTGCTTGCACGGTGGTCCTAAGTGGTGGTTCTTTTTCGATGAAAGCCAGCTACTGTTTGTGATTGGCTTGCTGTGACATTCTTACTGTGACACTAACCAATCTCACTCCACTTGCCTGACCCTCACCAACCCAACAAACAAAGGCAATGAGTACTAGCTAGTCAAAAGGAGATTGGGTCATGCTTTCAGTAAAACATTTTTTGGCCACCTTACTCAGATGGACTTTGTTGCTCTTTATACTACGTCACTTGAATTCCTCCTTTGCTTCCATCATATGAGGAAGAACAGCCTGCAGTGCGTAGGTCACATGATCACAGCCCCATTGCTCACGACTATGTGGGCTGCATATGAATTATTGTGCATTACTTTTTGTCGGTATAAATATGAACAGTGAATGAAAACAGCCTGAACAAGCAGACATCACTCAAGCACAAGTCAGATTTGGTCTGTCAGTGATAATTGATCCGTCCTCAGTCAGAAGCAGCACAGAAATGAATACCGAGATGGCCAAGTTGTTGTAACATCACAATCAGCTTTTCATGGACTTAACAACAATAGCAGTCGTCCAATACGGCCACCAGAGGATGTATTGTAGTAATAAGCTCAAAACCTCAACGCACACATCCACTTAAGTGTACCTGCCTCCTGTGAGCAATGTATTCCCACTCTACAACTATCACTACACTAATGGTGACAATATTGTGTAATATAACAATTTTAGAGGACACCACGCTCGCCATTCATTGTCATCATGAACAGAATTGACAGGAATTGATTTGGCACATTGTGACTATGCCGAGGAAATATATTGAGTGGTCATGACAATGAGACTTTAAGACAGTGTGTACACATTTGTCACTTTGGCATTTACACACAGACAGACACACACATGCTTGCTATGGCTCTAATATTGATTTCCCTAAAGGCTGTCTACAGCTCGGTACACACAGAGGCACAGTCTATACTCACGTAGAAACATTTCTTGCTTTTATATTTCAGTGAATGCTATTTTTGAGCAAGAGATTGACTGAGGGAGTTTATTAAGCTGTCTTTGGAAAATGAACTTCTAAGAAAAAAAAAGCTATCTGTGAAGTTGTCTTGTTTTGAGTACAAACCTGCCTGTTATTTTGTCTTCATGGCACCATGTAAGCACAAGTTTATACCGTGTGTCAAAATGATCTTTTATTGTATTTCTAGCGTGGCTCCCTTCCAAGTTGTTGTTCATGTTCAAATATGTTTGTTTATTTCTCAAATTTCTGGTCATATATCATAGGATTGACCACACAAACCATGTCCAGTTTCATTAATACAGTGTGTATGAAATGTTACATAAATCATACAGCATCATAATTAATCTCTGTAGAGTCATTCTACTGCAGTGTTATTCTCTGATCAGTAGATAATGTTGTGTGACCTTAAATCATGCAACTCACTGTCATACAATGGTCCATATGATATCTAATGAAGTAGTGCACCATGAATGATGTCACGTACTAAACATAAAGTAACATAGGTTAGGTTTAAGAAAAGGAACATGGTGACCATGTGCCTTAAAATGACTCAAAGTTCACTTGGTACAGAACACGCCTCCTGGGGGGGAAGTCCTGTGTTTTGTGACCCATTCCCCTCCCCAGCCTTCTTCTTATGTGACTACTTCCTTCTTTACTCCCATCAGCACATGTTAAAAGCCTTCCCAAATACGTGATATATACGTGAATTACTACCTCATGATTATGTGGGATATGGACAGATTTGGTGCATTACTTTTTTGTAGGAAAACATATAAACAGTGCATTAAAACAGCCTGGACCAAGGTACAAAAACATCCAGCCGCGTCTATTCATCGTCATGGTGCTGAAGGGAAATACAATTTTCCATCTATCTCATGCCACACACCTCAGTTTCATACTGTCTTTATTGACACAGGCAAATGAATCAGTGTCTGGGACTGAGTGTATCTGTATCACAGACAGCCTCGTGTTGACACACATGTCAATGTTCATCTCCAGTCTATGGGGCAATTTTGTACAGGCCTTTCCAGAGCAGTGTGTCCACACGAACACAAGCAGCCAGTGTAGTTATGGGCGTGGCATAGTACAAGGCCAATATTAGAATATTTTTTATTTCCACTTATTTAGTAGATGTTAGGGGATGCAGAGGGACTGGAGTCTATCCCAGCTGTAACTGGGAAAGAGGCGGGGTGCACCCTGGACAGGTCGCCAGACTATCACAGGTTTAACATATAAAGACAGACAACTGATCACGCTCACATTCACAGCCGTGGCCAATTTAGAGTCACCAGTTTAACCTGCATGTCTTTGGACTGTGGGAGGAAGCTGGAGCACCTGGATAAAACCCACACTGACACGGGGAGAACATGCAAACTCTGCACAGAAGGGCTCCCCCACCCTGGGGTTCGAACCCCCCTCTCCAAAGATATTTACATCTGCAGGGTGCGCGCGGGGTCTTAAAAAGTATTAGAAGTTGATAAATCAAATGTCGGAAAATTAAGGCCATTAAAAATTATTAAAAAGTCTTAATCGCGATTTTATGAAGTATTAAATTTTCTTGGCATTCAAGCTTTGACAGAAAGTATCTATGAATGTATAATTTATTTTTTCTTTTTTAATAACCAACCAAAAACAATCAATCAATTAAAAACACAAACTGGAACTGGAACATGAAATCTTATATGCCTAACAGACATTGCATCTCGTTCTTTGAGTTTACATATGGCTGAAGGGGAAAAAAAACAACAAGGTTGAATATTCGAATTATTTTTTTTTTTCACAATCGAATCCCGTGCCATCAAACGAAGCTTCAATTTTTTTGGGGTCAGCCCTAAATCCCATATGCAAGGGGCTAGCCATGAGGTTGTTGTTTTCAGCAAGTTGTCCTTGAATAGCTGATGTTGAGCTGTAGAGCTGTGTTACTTGTTATGACCTAAGGTGTATTTTAATAAACCTGCCTTAATTATTTAATTTATTCTTTCAAGCTTCATTCCTTCTCATCTTATCTGAGTTCTGTTGTTTGTGCTCCATTGATTTAATTGCAAACTACAACTGTTTAGTAAGTTAAAGATGTGTTGCTGCTAATGACAGCTTGAAGTAGCGATGAGGTCTTAAGGTTTTTTTGGAAGGTCTTAAAAAAATCTTAAAAAGGTATTAAAATTAACCTCAGGATTCCTGCATATACCCTGATCTATTATTATGTCTGCCAGGTGTAAGCCTGGAAGGGGTCATACATTTGGTCAGGTGTGTGCATGTGTGTATCTGTCTGTCTGCAGCCAAACTACTGGACCAATCAGCCTAATATTTTGTGTGCATATTTACGACTGTAAGCTCAAGGACCACATGTTGTTGCTGTGTTTCACAATTGCTGAAAAGCCTGTTTTATTGGCTGTTACATAGCCTCACTGACTACTGACTCCTCACTCATCTTAACTGGCCGGTACAGGCCACAAGTCCTCAACAAAATCATGTAACAAAAGGCATTTCCCCACGGTATTGTGTTCAGGACGGGAAATACAATTTTCTATCTATCTTTTGCTGCGCACCTCAGTTTCATATTTATTTTATTGACACAAGCAAAATGAGTCAATGTCTGGGAGTGAGTGTTTCTGTATCACAGACAGCCGCATGTTGAAACCCAAACAAATCCAACCCAACACCACCCACCTGTACCTCAAGTTCAATTAAAATTCTATTCATTATTTCTGTGCATCATATTGGCAAAGCCGCTAATAATAAATGGTACAATATTGTCAAATTATCAAAGCAGCGTTGGTGTGAGTGTTGGCTGTGAAGTTCAGGAACCAACTGTCTGACTAAAGCAGCTTTCTTTTTTCTCCCTCCTCTTTTTTTTTTTTTTTTTTTTTTTTTTTGGACTCAAGTCAAGTGCTTTAAATTGAGGCGAGCCTTCGGGGCATAGATTGAGATGTATCCAGAATTTTAATGTTCCCTTTTCAATTGTTTAGTTTAGGGAGAGCTGCCAGGTTCCCTGGTATCTGTCTCTCACTCACTCACACACACACTCTCTCTCTCTCTCTCTCTGCTTTTCTACACCTCTTGTTACCAGCTTTCTTTTTTCTTTCATCTGTCTTCCGGTCTTATCTTCCCTCCTCACCAATCCTCTTTCTTTGCACATTTGTTTTTCTCTTTCTATTTGGCAAACACACAGACACATGCACACATACTCTGACCTGTGTTCTTTGTGTGTTTGTGTGTGTGTGCGCGTTGCAGGAATGTAAGCTCCGCAGGTGAGGAGGCGAGACGAAGGATGAGGGAGTGTGACGGCCTGACAGATGCTCTGCTCTACGTCATCCAGACCTCTCTGGGCAGCGGCGAGATCGACAGCAAGGTGTGTGTGTGTGTGTGTGTGTGCTAACTTTGAGCATCTAGGCTTGTGTTTATGTAATGTGCATGACTGTGCCTGCATGAATTCATTCATGAATTCTTATCTTTCTCCATCAGTTGTGCTTTAAAAGATTATCATATAGTAAATGCGCTCTTTCAAACTAAGTCATGAAGTTGTGCTGCAGGAGAGAAAGGTGTCTCGTTACTTCTCTCGTAGACAAACTGGTGAAATCTCATTGCACAGGAGGTGACAAATAAAAAAACAACAATGGCTGAACCCCTTTTACTGCCAGCAGCGACAAGGAAGACAAATTTTAGTTTTCAAAGAGGGTGCAGTTCATCAACATGTTTTATTTAGGGCAAATTAAAGCTCTCAGATTCAAAGTGTTGCAGCACTTCTTGCTGCCAATTTAGCTCTGCCACTAGTCAAAGTTGAGCGAGTTTATGTTCACTTAATGTTTTTTTTTTTCAATGTGTGAGGACACGTTCATGTCGACGTGGAGTGTATATGTGTGTTCATGACACAGTATGTGGGGGCCAGTCAATACTACATAAACAGTGTTGTGGATGGCTGACTTCTCAAGGTCTCCCTGTCTCCCAGCCTCTCCAAATGGCCATCCTTAATCACTGCTTAACTGCCCGCCCCTCTTCACCATCTGACTGCAGTCACCAGAGGAATACTGCTGTCGCCACAGTAACAAAGACTGATTGGCAGGTGAACCAGCACGTGGTCACTGTTGAAACAGCGATGAACATTAGCCTTGTGCTCTTTATGTACTGTGTTTTTCTCTTCTTTTTTTCCAAGACCTGTTCTGCCATACCTCCTCCTCACACTATCTACTGTTAATGGCAGACTCATCTGATCTATCATTAAGAATAAATACTAGAAAATAGATCTCAAGGATTCAACAACATATGATTAATATAAAGTAGCACCACTATACCAATACTTTATGCAGATTATTTTTAAAAGGATGTATTTGTAACATTAGTCTGAGCAGAAATTATTAAAAAAACTCCAGCTGAGGATGTTCAAGTAACATTATAACTGATTATCTACCAGTTCATGTGCCCATTTACTCGTATAATCAGTTCGTCTCAGTTAGTGCTCTCACAAAAATTCCCCACACCATCACTCTCAGGATTCTTCAGGATTTGCGTTTTGATCATCAAGACGGTCTCAGCTCCCTCCTCCTTGCCTTTCATGTTCACAGATCCAGACAGAAATGCACCAGATCAGAGGAATATTCACTATATGTAATGTGAAAATTATGTTTTATAGTTGGGCGTCCCATTAAACACAATCTACAGATTGCTGCTATTATGCTGTGAGGAATTGCACAGATGTGAGGAAGTTTTAGAGACATTTAAATAGGTTTCACAGTATGTACTGGCACACAGCTAAGAGCCAATTAACTTAACTGATAAAGTCATTTGACTGGTGCGAGACCTAATGCCAGTTACATACTGCACAATATTCTTTCTGTTATGATGGCCACTGTGTTAGATTAGGCAATTATAAAGTCATAAAATCTTGCTGTTACTTGGCTAAGAGACACGACAGACTGTACATTGGTCCCTGAACAGTCAAAGCTTGTTGTCTTTCACGATGCGTATTATGCCATGGGGACGGAGGTGCAAGGAGCTGACTTCCAGGAGCAAGAATGTAATCAAAGGATAGGCTTGTGTTTGATGCTGGCTGTCTTGTGTTTGGTTGTTGTCGACTGTTACACACTACATGAGATAAAACAATTGATTGACACTGTTCACGGCCATTATCGTTCTCAATCCAAGCCGACACCCTGCAAAAGGTGGGTCTGGCTGTAATTTGTATTATGCTGTCTGAACCAGGCAGTAGGCAAATCAAACTACAAACATAATCAATGCAGTGAAATACTGACATTTTCTAGATTATATGATGTCAGTATTCAACATTCACTCATTAAAGATTCATACTTTTATTTTGGGTTTCTACTAGCACATGTTAACATGCTTTAACACAATATTTTCCTATGAGGTACACTTAAACTGATACTAATTTATGTGGGTATTTTTTAAGACTAAAAACTAACCAATAAAGGCAGCATTTGCTCAGCATCATTTCATTTTATGCAGATGATGCAGAGGTTTTCTATCTGGAAGTTATTGCAAACAAGCATTGTGATTTGGTCTACGAAAGCTTCTAAACACAACCAGACATGTTCCAGCAGGAATATGATCCAAATACAGGGAGAAATTTATGACATCTGCAACCACAGTTACAGGTTTCCCTGACCCATGACTGGCAGGGCATACATGATGATGGCTCGGACCTTGTTCTTTCCATTCAGCCAATTTTCAGGACCTGCCTCACTCTGTGTAGGCATTTGGCTTTGGGTGTTTTCTTTGCAGCCTCTTCATGGTTCCCATTTGCCTGCAGGATCCCAAGGTATTTGTAGCTGTCCTGAACATTTGCAATGCTGCTGTCTGGTAGTTCAACCCCTCAGTTCTGGTCATCTTCCTCTCTCATGTAGAGGAGGTGACTGATGGTTGCTCCACTTCGGAAACAACCATCAGTCACCTCCTCTACATGAATGACATCAAGCTGTATACATATATGTATATGTATATATATATATATATATATATATATGTGTGTGTGTGTGTGTGTGTGTGTGTATATATATATACAGTACAGGCCAAAAGTTTGGACACACCTTCTCATTCAATGCGTTTTCTTTATTTTCATGACTATTTACATTGTAGATTCTCACTGAAGGCATCAAAACTATGAATGAACACATGTGGAGTTATGTACTTAACAAAAAAAGGTGAAATAACTGAAAACATGTTTTATATTCTAGTTTCTTCAAAATAGCCACCCTTTGCTCTGATTACTGCTTTGCACACTCTTGGCATTTTCTCAATGAGCTTCAAGAGGTAGTCACCTGAAATGGTTTCCACTTCACAGGTGTGCCTTATCAGGGTTAATTAGTGGAATTTCTTGCTTTATCAATGGGGTTGGGACCATCAGTTGTGTTGTGCAGAAGTCAGGTTAATACACAGCCGACAGCCCTATTGGACAACTGTTAAAATTCATATTATGGCAAGAACCAATCAGCTAACTAAAGAAAAACGAGTGGCCATCATTACTTTAAGAAATGAAGGTCAGTCAGTCCGGAAAATTGCAAAAACTTTAAATGTGTCCCCAAGTGGAGTCGCAAAAACCATCAAGCGCTACAACGAAACTGGCACACATGAGGACCGACCCAGGAAAGGAAGACCAAGAGTCACCTCTGCTTCTGAGGATAAGTTCATCCGAGTCACCAGCCTCAGAAATCGCAAGTTAACAGCAGCTCAGATCAGAGACCAGATGAATGCCACACAGAGTTCTAGCAGCAGACCCATCTCTAGAACAACTGCGCAAATCAGGCCTTCATGGTCAAATAGCTGCTAGGAAACCACTGCTAAGGAGAGGCAACAAACAGAAGAGATTTGTTTGGGCCAAGAAACACAAGGAATGGACATTAGACCAATGGAAATCTGTGCTTTGGTCTGATGAGTCCAAATTTGAGATCTTTGGTTCCAACCGCCGTGTCTTTGTGAGACGCAGAAAAGGTGAACGGATGGATTCCACATGCCTGGTTCCCACTGTGAAGCGTGGAGGAGGAGGTGTGATGGTGTGGGGGTGTTTTGCTGGTGACACTGTTGGGGATTTATTCAAAATTGAAGGCACACTGAACCAGCATGGCTACCACAGCATCCTGCAGCGACATGCCATCCCATCCGGTTTGCGTTTAGTTGGACCATCATTTATTTTTCAACAGGACAATGACCCCAAACACACCTCCAGGCTGTGTAAGGGCTATCTGACCAAGAAGGAGAGTGATGGAGTGCTGCGGCAGATGACCTGGCCTCCACAGTCACCGGACCTGAACCCAATCGAGATGGTTTGGGGTGAGCTGGACCGCAGAGTGAAGGCAAAGGGGCCAACAAGTGCTAAACACCTCTGGGAACTCCTTCAAGACTGTTGGAAAACCATTTCAGGTGACTACCTCTTGAAGCTCATGGAGAGAATGCCAAGAGTGTGCAAAGCAGTAATCAGAGCAAAGGGTGGCTATTTTGAAGAAACTAGAATATAAAACATGTTTTCAGTTATTTCACCTTTTTTTGTTAAGTACATAACTCCACATGTGTTCATTCATAGTTTTGATGCCTTCAGTGAGAATCTACAATGTAAATAGTCATGAAAATAAAGAAAACGCATTGAATGAGAAGGTGTGTCCAAACTTTTGGCCTGTACTGTATATATATATATATATATATAAAAGAAAATAAGGGAAAGCATAATAGGTCCCCTTTAAAAGTGGTGACTGCTGCAGGGAGAAGTTTACTACTGCAGAGGAGTGGAAAAAAGCACAAGGTCATACAAACGAAACCTTATAACTGAAATAACTGTGGTTTTGTATTCATTTTTTTTTTACTAGATTCTTACACAGTTAATAAAAATGGGATTTTGTTTTGTAAGATTGCTGCTCAGTAGCTGACCCCGACCTCTGACCTCCCCGTGGACACACGAAGTACCGTGTAATCATTTTAATACCAAAGTCAGGAGTCTTTTTATTCCCTAAACCACGCAGCCAGAAAGAACAGCTCAAGGAATAAATGTGAAATAACAGATCGAAATATGAAATGTCAAAGTAAATTGTAAATAAAATGTAACTTCTCCTACATCATTCTATAATAGCATGTGAATAGAATTTCAGACATGACTGCAGCTCGCTGGAGTGAGACATTGTTTTGTTTGTTGCATCTCTTGAGGCCGTTCAATTACACTCCTTAGTTGTTTCTGTGTAAACCAACGGTCAGACAGAGAGAAGATTGATGATTCGTCTTTGTTAATTTCCACTCTGTTGACTCGATGACTCCCCTTTCTCACTGATACTGAACACATGCATGCGAGTACACACGCTCAGTGAAAGTACACACTTAAGCGTAGACACCACACACTGTAGGAATTAGTTTGCTCTCGTTCAGGCACACTCCTCGGCTGGCAGGTTCGCCTCTAAACTTGGTGTTTAATGGGGTGTGATACAATATATTGGGCTTGTCATTTTTCCTCATTTACCTGAGTTTCTTCTAATCTCGTTTCAAAGTCAGTGCTAACAAAATAGAGAAGCATATTACCTGTGAGATTATCTTTCTTTCCTTTCCGTCGCTCTCTGTCTCTCAGTCTCTCCGTCTGTCTGGCTCGTGGGTGGGGGGTGGAAGGCCGATAGTGTAAAAGTGTGAGAGTGGGCGGTTTTTATCAGTATGCTTTGACTTTGAGTTTGCTCTGTGTTTTCAAGCGAGATGTTTCATTAAATGGCATCAAACGCAAATCTCCCACCTCAACTTTCTCACTTTATTCATTTATATCTCTCCTTTTTTCATCTCCTCATGCTTCTCCCTACTCTCTCTCTCTTTCTCTCTCCTGCCTCACTTCATCTCTCCCGACTCTCTTTATCTCCAGACTGTAGAGAACTGTGTTTGCATCCTGAGGAACCTGTCGTACCGCTTGGCAGCCGAGACGTCCCACGGCCAGCAGGGGGGGCTGGAGGAGCTGGATGGTCTGCTCTGTGATGCCAACGGCCGTGACGGAGAGAGCTCTGGCTGCTGGGGCAAGAAGAAGAAGAAAAAGAAGGGAGCTGATCAGGTAAGGGGAGAGATTAGAGGAGATGGTGTAGAAACATAGATTGATGGGGTGGGCACAGTGAATAAAAAAAGTTGGAAGTGATGTTGGTATTGGGCACAGGAATAGCTTCAATACTCCTTGGCATAGATTCTGCAAGGTTGTGGTACTCTACTGGAGGAATAAACACCGCTCTTCCTCATTTGATTTTGGGTGATGGTGGTAAGTTCCCTGACACACAAAGTCAATGGTCAGCTGCCGGTCAATGTTGGGGCGTTGCTAAGTGTCTGTCGCCCTAGTTTTTGTGGTGTGTGCCACACCATCAGCCCTTGTTGGCTTTTTGTTGGCTGATTCAGCATGTCTGAATCGGTGTTGGAGCACCCATCAGTGAATGTAATCACTCATCACAGTTCAGCTCAGAGCAGAGAAGAGAAACGGAAATGAGAAAGGCCGACAAATGGCTAAAGCAAAGATGACTTGAGATCAAGACAAACTTGTTATATTAGGTAAGATCATTTTTCTAGCCATTTAAATCTTCAGCAGACACAGTTTGTAGTTGTTTGTGTAGTTTGCTCGCACACAGTACATATCCTTTGTTCTTCTAACATCAGTTTGTGTTGTTAACTTCCTGTCCTGTCAGTCTTCCAATTTCCAATTTTGAATGACAAATACAGACTACAGCCACCTTCTCATGGATGTATAAAGAATACTGGACACAGCGTTCTCTGTTTATTTCTATGAAAGCTGCTCCTTGGCGCATGAGGCCAAAAAAGTTTGACCTATCGAGTGTAAACTTACCCAGATCCTCTGCACTGATGGGCCCATGGGCATTGTTGGGCCCTTGGGCTTGATCTTGTCTGCATCCAGCTCTGCCTGTCTTACTGTGTATCCTTCAATACTGCTCAATAAGTCGACTATCCAACCTGAATCAGATAGTCGTCAACAAAATATTAGCCATTTTGTTGTGTCACGCTTGGCTTTGGTGGGACTGTTTGATTTTAAATGTTATTAATAAAGAATCCCTCTCTTCTTCTTCTCTCTGTCTCTGTAAATGGTCTGTGTCAATGTGTGTCATGTGTTTTATGCCCATAGGAAAGAGGGGAACAGACACGGTGTAGCCAGTGAGCTGCATTAGCCTGGAGAGCCGATGGCAAATAATGGACGAAATAAAACAAAAATAAAGCCAGCCAGACTCTCGCAGGCCGAGCAGCTACCCTCCATCAGCCGAACGGCTAAGTTGAGGTTTAGGCGTCCACTAACTTGAATGTGCATAAAATGATTTCGTCATTAGCTCCTCTAGACTTTCGAAATGTTATCAGACTGAATGGATCAAATCCTGATCGTGAAACAAGTCATTTTGCCATGACTGTAATGTTCAAAATAATTTAGACAGACATCTCTCTCCTAGTGTAAGTTTATTGGAAGAAGTATTTTGGGGCCCATGGCATCATGTGACAGGTGGCCACTATGAAAATTGGCTTCAAAGCCTGGGGGCCTACGCCTGCTGGTATGGAGAATTATTTTCTTACACAGGTGCAGAACATTCATGCTAGTTGGCAGTTGGCTGTAGGTGCTGGTTTGGTGTGTCTGGGACTTATCACAGTCCAAAATCAACCATTGGTGGTCAGTTTGGTTGAGATGATGTGGCTGTAAAGGCCATAGCATAGGAATCACATCATTTAGTACTCAGAATATTCAGTGACCCCCATGTGCTTTGTATAGAAGCATCCGCATTCATTATGGTTCTCCACGTGTTTATTCTGGGATTTACTTTCATTTGTCCCCCATCTGTATATATACACATGGGTGCAAAAAGAAGACAGCTTTTATGATGAAGCAGGAACGCAGTGTGAGTGGTGGAAGCAGCCGCGCCTTCAACAGGGAGATGTGTGGTAAATAATGGAAGACAGGGATGAAAATCACAGATCACAGAGTATTATGCAAGCTGAGTTGAAAGGCATTGGCTTCTTTTATAATGTATTAACTCATAAGACAATTTTTCACTGCTTTTTTTTTTTTTTAAAAAATCACAGTTTATGTATTTGAAACTTTCTCACCTAACTTCTCTCGTCAAAAGCTTCATCATTCTTAGTTTATTTTTTACTCTCCCTCTTCCCCGCTGTCTACTCTGTTATGCCCTTTTCAGGCCGTTAAGGTAGAGGTTGACTACCCTCCATGGACGAGACCTGATGTTTTGCTGAAGTCGAAAGCGCACCTGAACAGCCTGCAGAGCTCTTAGTGCGTGGATGTTAGAATTGTCCATGGGTTTGAAACAGACACACAAACAAAGCCCGTACTTGCGTCCTTAAGACCCAATGGACTGATATATGAGATCCAAGCCTGAGATTCAAAGCTTTATTTTTGTTTTATTTCATCCATTATTTACCATCGGCTCTCCAGGCTAATGCAGCTCACTGGCTACACCGTGTCTTTTCCCCTCTTCCCTATGGGCATAAAACACATGACACACATTGACATGGACCATTTACAGAGACAGAGAGAGAAGAGGAAGAGAGGGATTCTTCATAAATAACATTTAAAAATCAAGCATGAATCCCACCCAAGCCCGAGCGTGACACAACAAAATGGCTAATATTTTGTCGGAGACTGTCTATAGTCTGTCTATACACCAATATGAGAGTGAGGGGTAGTAGGTAGTGAGACGGGCACAGACTGAGGAGAAGGGTAGAAGCCAAGAGACTGGGTCAGAGAGAGAGACAGGGATTGATGTAGGGAAGAAACCGGACAGGAGAGACAGATAGAGAGAGACACGGGCGGTGATGTTGTCTCCTTATCATTTATTAGAGGTTCAGACAGCAAGGCCCAGGAGCAGCACTGAGCCTAAACTGGAGCTACACACTCCTAAACCAGTACTGGAACACACACACACACACACACATTTCTTTATTTATTTTCTTGCTATCAGGGAAATTCTACGGGTTTTGTTTCAAGACATGTCTCCTGAAAGTTCTTAAGCCCAGTTCAGACCAATGATTAGTGACAAGATGAAACCATTGTAGAGAAAAGTTGCAGCGGTGTCAACTGGCTGTCTGAGCTCGACTCAAGCCGGCTGATGGTGTCACCTGCAACTCCACTGGTCAAATAGCCGATGGCTAGTTTTAGAACCTAAAGCTGGTCACCTGTTTCTACAGCCGAATGGCTTGCACTGAAGTCTGCTGGTCAAGTCAGAATGACCACAGACGGCGTGTTCGCCTGCTGCAGGTGCTCCATCCCTGCCAAACCCTCTTTTTTCATCACTACTACAAATGCAACTGTAGCCAGTATCTCACTATCACTATCCCCATTCATAATTTAAGAAGCTACAAATAATATTCAGCCACAAAATAAGCTGGAAAAGCTGCAAACAAAGCAGAGAGTTGTTGCACAGAGATGATACACCATCTCATCCAGTTGCATCGGTGTGAACTGTCAGGTCTTGTTGCGAATCTTTGGTCTGAACTGGGCTTTCAGGCAAATAATACAACTTTAAAAATGGCACAAGTGATTTTTTAAAAATAAATAAAGATGAATTCGGCAACATTTCACATTCTTGCCCCAGAACTGCAACACAGATGGCAAATCATCGAGTGTTCTCTTGTGATTAATGGATAACAATGTCGGTATCCAGCTGTCTGACCAGACACTTTGAATGTGAATGTGTTATTTACATTACTGGCATTTTGAGGACAGGGCAGCTACAGCTTAGAACCTGATCAAGTTCCCCACAGCAGACAATGTGGAGCTCAAGCTGCAGTGAATGTAGCAGCTTTGGTGTTTTATGATTCTTAACCATGCATACACAGAAGATAAAGAAGGACATATGGGAATTCACCTTATTTAAAAAAAAACTTATTTGAATGCTGCATATGAACCAGTTTCTTGCACTGAGGCAAATACATTTGAAAATGTTTGATATACTTAATCTTTTGAGAATCCAAGATACACAAATTAACATTATGCGTTCAGATTTAGTATGTAGGATGTCTCTAGGCAACAGAAAGTACTCTACTGTGAAAGAGTTGATGCCTCTTGTTATAGCGCCTTTACACACTTCAAACTATAAGATGCCTTTGATTTTTTTGATCAGAGAATCTGTGTACAGATAAAAACATGTGCACACACACACGGTCACACACACACACACACACACACACACACACAATCCACAGCACCTCTCTCAAGACACACACTAGCCTAGTTTACCTTGAGACAAGGGGAGGAGGAGAAGCAGTAGAGCGAAACCGAGGAGGTCGATAGGGAGAGGAAAAACTGAGAACTGGGAGAGAAGGATGGAAATAGAATAAGAAATTAGGGAGTAAGGGAGGCGAGCAAGAAATAAAAAAAGAGAGAGAAGCCAAGGGAGAGGTTGAGAGAAAGAATCAACAGGAGAGAAAAGGGGGACGAGATATTAATGACAAGCAGGAGAGGAGAGAAATAGAAATGAAAGGGGAGAGAGAGAGAGAAAGAGAGCTAGTTGTGGGTTCATGCCTATGTGAAAGAGGTGTGGGCATGTCACTCAACAAAGAGGTTCAGACATCAAGGGACTCCATTGTAGTGGAGGAGAGGAGGAGGATGGAGGTAAAGGGGAAGAGAGGTGCGAAGCTTTAGGTTTATGTCTCAAAGCAAATGTAGGAGGGAAACATTCTCTCATAGTCACTGTTTTCAGATGCATCTCTTTCCTCTCTATTTTTTGCCCTTTCCCACCTCTCTCCTCTGTCACTATTCTCTCCCTCGTAGCAGCATGACAGGGGGTGATTTACTCAGTGTCTCTGGCTTTTTAATAGGTCAGGGTGTACTGAGTGGAGATGTAGTAATGCATGCACTTAGACACACAAGAATACGCATCCACAGATACCTCCCTTTCATAAATATTGCAGGTATGAAATCGGATGAATGGGAGGACTGGGGACACTGAATGACTGCTGCTGTTTGCTGCTTAGGTGTGTTGTTAGTTCAGGGGTATTCAGTTAAAATTCAAAGCGGTAGAGTTACTAAAGTTTTCTCACAGCAAAGGTCAGAATCTCATCATGTCTAAATGTGTCCTAAAACCTAGTCCTGCATCTATCAGATAAAATGAAGAACATGCATTTCCACATCATTTCAAATACTTATTGTCAGTGTTTTCAAAGCATGCTGTTAACATACGGACACACTGAACTTGTATGGCAACCAAAAAGAATTGTTATTATAAATCCTCCTAGCACAACGGACTTAAGGCCTAAATTTCAAGTAAAGGAAAGACACAATCTTCTGAATAACATAAATATAAAGTGCCTTTCCGTCACTGCTTATCCTGTTAGGGGTTATGAGGGGGCCAGAGCCTATCCCAGCTGACATCGGGCGAGAGGCAGGGTACACCCTGGACAGGTCGCCAGACTATCACAGGGCTGACACATAGAGACAGACAACCATTCACTCTCACATTCACACCTATGGACAATTTAGAGTTATCAATTAACCTGCATGTCTTTGGACTGTGGGAGGAAGCCGGAGTACCCCCAGAAAACCCACTTTTTTTCCTACTTCCTGTGAGTGAAATGGGCCTGTGACTGCTCAACCAGTAATCTGAATCTTGTCTTAAATGGAGTTAGTGACATTGTCATGCATGTGTAGGTGCTCATCAGTGAGGTTTTGGTGTGTTTTAATAATGTTTGTTGCGGTGAAAGCTGACTCACAGCTATACGTCGATCCAAACATGGTCATGTTGTATATTGCTACCTTGGTTAGAGCATGAAAACCAGTCTCAGGCTCCTTTTACACTGCCAGATTTTCCACAAATGTTGGGCCGTTTTGGTGGGAAGCTGCAAGCGTTTAGACACACAGAGCCGGATTGGCGAGTTGATCCGCCTCGTAGGGTAGTCATATTGGCGTAACCCTTTTAGTTGAAAAAGACCGAGGCAGCCTTCCGCCACGGGTGGGGCTGTTGAAGACTTGTGGGAGGAGCTGTTGATGACGCCACACGTGCGAGCCACTGGCAGTGGATAAACAAGAAACAGCTGATAGCAGGAATTAGCGAGCAGCTAGTAGTCAGAGGGAAACACAAACCTGACAGACACTGTAAAGATGAGCAACTGGGGAGACAAGGAATTGTGCGTCCTCCTTGTCCTCGCAAATGAAGAGATCATTAACCGTCAGATGACGGGGACGGTGAAGAACGGGCTGACTTATGAGAAAATTGCAGAAGGACTGACCACGTCTTCCCTCCCGTGTCACTGTTTACGTCACACGCTGAGCTACACGTTTTGTTACTTGCTCACGCCCCCTATTGCCCTGAGAAAGGCGCATTCTGTTCTGTTTTGCTGCACTCCCCGATTTTGTTTTCATACTGCCAATGCTGAAAGACTGATTGGGCTTTCCTGCAAATTTTCACAATTCCTGTTTAAAAAGGGCTTCAGATAGTCTATATAGCCAGAAAGTTAGCAGGGTGAGTTGCTCTCTATGCTGTCATTTCTCTCACATCTTTCTTATGCTGTTGTTCTCTCTTGAGAACTACCTACACATGGTTAGCAATCAGTTAGATTAGCTTAACTGAGTGAAGCTGCTGCTGTTTTAACTGGATTGGCTGCACCCACATACAGAACCGTCACTCACGTGCGTTTTAGTGTAACACCCCTGGAGCATCTGGTTTCAGCTGAACCTCCTGGGATTTAACTTGACATCTTGCTGCATTGATGTACAGGTGTACTTCAGGACTGTGTGACATCTCAGAGCTCACTTTTGCTGAAACACACTTGTTATTGCTGGAAAAGAGCTTGCAATGTTTACTCAGCTATCTTTTCATTAATGAAAGTTAACATAAAATAATCTGTCGCATTCTGTCTCCTCTTTCACAGTGGGATGGCGTGGGCCCCTTCCCGGACACAGCCGAGCCCCCCAAAGGGGTTCAGATGCTGTGGCACCCCACCATCGTCAAGCCCTACCTCACCCTGCTGTCTGAATGCTCCAACCCGGACACCTTGGAGGGAGCAGCCGGGGCTCTGCAGAACCTGGCTGCAGGCAGCTGGAAGGTAACTGCCTGATTTGATATGTTTCTCAGTGCTGTCAGACTTCTTTGCCACACATAAATATCATCAGAGCCAACAAGTATAATCACGAATTTACTGTAAACAATATTCAGGCACTGGTGTTTTGACTGTAGAATTAATATGCAGATGTTCACGCTGCTCTCACAGTCCTTGTACTGTATTGTCTACTGTTAATGTATATGTGTCCTTATAGCTCTTTAATTGTCCATTAGTATGAAAGAAGGGATTCATCATTAGCTTGTCCTTTCTCAGCCATGCGGTGAAAGCAGAGAAACACAGTGTACACACATTATTTGTGCAGATAAACCACAGATTAAACAGTTTATTTACATTTTTATAGGGTGCTGTTTCTCTTTTATATCTTCTATACTGTTTTTTCCAACTTCATAGTACTGCTGTCTTATTGTTTTTCCTATTTTAACTTGCACTATTTTTACTCCACTCCATACATCAGAGGTATGTGGGCCCAGGGACCATGTTGTGTTGTATAAATGTTAATGTTGCACCTTGATCCCAGAGACATGCTCCTTTATTCTGCCCTGCAAAAAGATGTATGGTAAACTGACAATGAAGTTGATTTGATTTGTAAGTAGGACAAAGCTACAGTGTGCGTGCAAGTGTGTAATTATATGTGAAGGCTACCTATCTGATGGCTGAGTTCTTTTGAGAAACTCTCACAGCCTTTAACCGACAACTGCTCCACACCCAGGCGGTTAGATGTAACAATACTTCTACCCTTTCACGTACAAGGATTAATAACATAACTCTGATTTGGCGTCTGTTTATTTAAAATGTTGTAAGGATAGTTTTCAGAGAGTAATTTCACAGGATGGAAATTCTAAGACAGACTGGCCTTGCTGAGTGTTTCCATGGCAGGCAAATATCCATTGACAAGTTAACAAAGGATTAAAAATCAACAAGGACACTATGGCAGGTTGGGTGTGTGCCACTTTTTCTTTTCAACCCTGATCATCTAGTTCTGTCTTAAATCACATTCAAAGGCTGATTTGCAGTAATTACCACAGAGTCCAAAATATACACAGCTCAGACACTAAGTTTAAATAATGTTCTGTTGGCTCACTCTGCCATCCGGCTGACTGTGATGAATCTCCAGCACAATCCCATGTTTTTATATGTTCTGTAGTATGTAATATTGTTCAGCAGCAATGCAATAACTGTAATAATGTAAAGGCTCCAAGCCTGAACACACCAGGGAGTAGAGCCAGGTTTCAACAGCAGCTGACTGATGGAAACAGCTAGATGGTAATCATATATGAGTCATGCAGTCACATTGGAGAGTATTGGTAAAGGCAGCTTAAGCCTTGAGGGAGGTGCGTATATATAAGGGTATGAGGTAGAAAGTGTGAGGGTGTAACCTTGGAATGACCTTGGAAAACTGCATCAGACATTGTTGGTTGTAAACAGGCTATGCGGGAATGTTGATGGAAGTGTTTATGCGGTCAAAAAAAAAAAGAAAAAGCTAAGTCGAAAGGTTACATTACTTTTGCTGTTTGTGAAAACTTGAAGTCTAGAGGCAGTTACAGACAAGGAAAGCACACTGTGGTCGAGATAGATGTCTCTGTGGTCCTGTAAATGTGCGTGGGAGTTGTATGTATCTGATTTTGGTTTTGTGAGTTTTTCCATGGGTAGTGGAGTGGACAGAGAAGCGGAGATGGAAGAGGAGGCTATAGAAAGACAAGGGAGAAGGAGGAAATGATGGGGGCAGGTGGTCTTCAGGAAATCACATTTTCTATTTTGGGGCCCGCATGCATGTGTGTGTATGTGTGTGCTTTGTTGTGTCTTCTCTAAGCCATCTCCCTCTCCTGACTTTGCTAACAGTTTCCAAAGAAGCTGTGTTGGCGTGCTGCTGGCACATTCTACGCTCTGTTCGCTAAGCTCTTGGTTAAGACATATGATCATTTCTCTCCAAGGGTGAATTATTTCCTAAAATGATTATGTGCGCCATAGTTTGCCCATTTCGGTCTCCAAGAAAAACAATAGTGTTCTAACCTTAACGTACCTTGGAAATTATTCTTTTCACGCAGTCTTTTAGCTTCACACTTGACTTACTGATATCTATTCTTGGGTGCTGCTTAGCTCATCCCCAGTCTTCTACAGTTGACCCACAACGCAGCACCACTTGAGCTGTTTAGGGTTGAGTGGTCTATTTAAGCGTACCTTGATAGTTATTGAGGGAGGATAGAGTGGTCTCCAAGCTCAAAACTCTTCTCTCTGGTTCATGTAATTCTCCCTCTTACAGTATATCACTGGTGAGTCAGTGTAATGCCTCAGCCCTTCTTATATTGACCTGTATCCCACTCGACCATGTCCATTGTACTTCATCTGTCTCTTTTTCCTTTTTCCTACTGTACCCACTTTAGAAAAGAAAGAATAGATAATAGCAGATCTTCATTGTCAGATTGCGCAAGTTCAGCAAGATTCAGTTTGCAATTTCCGCATCAGTGCTATAATAAATAGGTAAAAAATAAACAGCAAATAGCAATAAAAGCTAAGGCAGCTGTCACAGTGTTGTAATAAAGTCACTTGTGCCAGATAAGTGTGAGGGCAGTCAGACAGATTATGGGGGAGACGTAGTGGACTGATGCAGTGCAGATATAGCTCTAGGGAAAAGGCTATTTCTCAGTCTGGAGGTGGGAGCGTAGAAGGCCTTATAATGTCTTCCAGATGGAAGGAGTTCAAACAGACGGTTGCATGGGTGTATGGGGTCCTTACAGATGCTGGTGGCTTTTCAGAGACAGCATCAGCCATCAGTGTCCTCCAGGGCTGGGAGCTGTATCTCAGTGATCTTCTGTGCTACAGAGACAACTCGCTGAAGAGCTTTCCTATACAGTGTTGTGCGACTGTGATACCAGAAAGAGATGCAGTATGTGTGAGGAGCCTCTCTGTGGTGTAGTGATAGAAAGTCACCAGCATCTGTCGGGGCAGGCCAGCTTTTTATGCCTCTGTGCTGACAACAGCTATGGCTGGAGGAATCCTGTTTTAGTTTGTCCATCTGACCATCCTTTCATCCCATTCTTGTGAACATGATATCTTAAGAACCCTTGAGGGAATTTCCTAAAATTAGGCACAAACGTCCACTTGGATTTAACAATGAATTGATAAGATTTTGTTAAACATCAAGGTCAGTGTGACCTCACATCCGTCCCATTCTTGTATACCCAATATCTCAGGAATGCCTGAAGGGAATGTCTTCACATTTGGCACAAACGTCCCCTTGGACTCAAGGATGAACACATAGGATTTTGGTGGTCAAAGGTCACAGTAATTATGACAAATTTTCACACAAATGACTAAGAGGATAAAATGATGAAGTGATGACATTTTATATCCAACAGGTCAAAGGTCAGCTTCAGTGTGACATCACAGTGTTCTTCAAAAGTACTTTCCTGGTCATAACTCAATGGGCGCGGTTACATGATGACTTCTAATTCGGAATGAAATAAATCTGAATGAAATGATTTGGAATTAAAGTCTTTCCAGGTAGTTTACATGGGAATTACTCATTCCAAATGAGGGTTTAATCGCCTTTTAGTCGCCTTTATTTGGGTCTGTGCAAGATTTGGGGCAGTGAAGGTTTTTGATTGGATAGGGGGCGGGGCGGATGTTTCGGGCTTGTTTTGCTTATATTCTTGAAGCAGCAGTACGACAACAACCTTGTTCTGCTAATGCTTCGTCTGTTGAGGAGGAGAAAAGAGGTAGAAGGTTGAAGAAGGGAGATAGAAGACCGTGCTTTGGGGAGTGGAAACCGGTGAGTGCAACGAGTCGCGGGCACACTATATACGTCATCGCGCCAGAGGGGCAAGGAAATGAGCATGCGCAGAAAGACCAGAATGAACTTAAAGAGGAATGAGTGTATACAAGTGTGAGTTCATTCGGAATTAGAAATGGAATATTCCAGCCCCTTACATCAGAATGAATTTTCAGTCGCAATGGCCATTTTCATTCCGAATTAGGCGTTTACAAGATCACTTTTAATAGGAATTAACTTTTATTCCGAATGAAAAGGGAATTAAACTGTCCATATAAATGTACTCACTGTATTGGTGACACTAATCTTTGGTGCCTAAATTGAAACTGTGGTGTTTGCGTGGACCTTCTGTGCTGCCGGGTTGAAGCTGTGTGTGAAGCATCCTCATTTTAAAGGTTGAAGCATTGTCTGCTGTCATGGCTACATATCAATCTGGACAGACGTGGATGTAAACTGTAACTGCAACCTGACTGGTTGGCAGAACTGCAAGGCTGTAATTCTAGCTCAGCTTGTATTCACAATCTGTTGCTCTGTCTGGTTAAAGACAGAAAATAATCAGCGTGGTGACAATAAGACAGTGTAAGAAAAAAGAAGAATGGATTAAAGATTCCACAATGCACAGGTGTGACAGTGACAGTGACCCCATTGTAAGGAGAAACCAAACAAGCATAGTGTCACAAGCATGTGAAGAGGATGGTTTCTGTATGGTTGCCATGCACTGTCTTTTGTATACTTTGCTGTGTGGACACAGTTGTTATTACTGTGGCCTTGCATCCTCTTTATCCCATTCAAGGAGAAGACTGTTGAATAAAACCAAAAAAAGTAAAACCTTTGTTTTAGAAATAAAATTTTTCTTTATTACTAAATCTTAATAATGCTCTTGTGAAGTACATTGCCACCACAAATGTACCATGGGATTGTTTTTACTGTTGCCTGGCTACGATACATGCATTTAAATGTTTGCTATTTTTGCTATCCTCCCCCTGATTTCTCCTCGTCAGTGGTCGGTGTACATCCGGGCTGCTGTGCGTAAGGAGAAGGGCCTTCCCATCCTGGTGGAGTTACTGAGGATAGACAACGACAAGGTGGTGTGTGCCGTGGCCACCGCTCTCAGAAATATGGCCCTGGACATCAGGAACAAGGAGCTCATTGGTGAGTACTGATGAAAACTTTTCCCAGAGATGATATTTGGTGGTGAAACATCCCCCGCTTGGTAGACAGTCATTAGCTCTTTTCAATCTCTATCAAGTTACATGAATTTGGACACCTGCAGTGCTGTGCTCAGTTGCAGTCTCTGTTGTTTGTTTGTGAAGAGCGTCCCGAAGCCCATTTTCATCTCTAATTGCATTCTCTCAAAGCTGCTCCACTGTGGTCTGCCCCTGTCACATTGCTCTCATTTCGAGTATGCAAGTCAAGAGCTTGTGTACAAGTGATGTAACACAAGGGTAAAGAGCCTGTGGCCAGTTGCACCAATTAGAAGTAATTTAACACTAATACCAGCCTGTAGTTACCTCATAGTAACATAGTTTGATGGCTCACTTGGCTTGTTCCACTTGGAGAACTTTGGTGCTGCTGTGGCATTTTGACCTAATGGGTTAATGATGTCTTTTTTTGAGACCATTATTTGGCAATCACAAACTACAATCAAGACTATATGATGAGCTGACATTTTAAATAGGGTTGCCCCATGAAAGTCAAAGATTCAAATCATCAGTGACCCTGTCGTCGACTGAGGAATGGGGGGCGGCATTTTGATCCCCAGATTTAGCTGCAGAGTGAGTGCTCCTGGCTTTCACACTGCTCTCCGGTATGGAGTCTTGGCAAAACATGTTGTTGCATCTCCAGTCTTTCATTAGCGTAGTTAGCATGCATCAGCTCAGAGGGCTAACTTGGCTTGTTTACTATTGCTGTCATCCTGCAGGTCCCAATGAAGCCTGTTAAACTCTAACTCTGTATGGAAAAACAGGAACAAATAGTCAAATGCTTGTATTAAACGGACAAATCTGAGAACTGAGGATGTCTTGTAATTTAGTTAATCGAGGCCAGAGTATGTTTGTTGTGAGAAAATTAGAGTAATACGGAGAGGTGTTCAGGGAGGTGAGTAAAGTAAAAATACATGTCGAAAAAGATGTAGCTGTGAGAGAAAGTACAGAAAGAGGGAGAGTGTGAGAGAGAGACTCTAGCATGGGAGATGATCAAATCAAAGAGCTGCATTGGGCTTTGAAAAGCACACTGTGGTCATGAGTGCGCCTCAGTCAGGCTAGCTGACTGGCAGCTACACCACATCTAGTGACAAAGGATAACTGGTTAGCTAACACATTAGGATACTTTTATATTGTGTGAATGCTCACATGTGGATGAATGTTTCCCTCTGTGTCTACAAATGTGTTCGTGTGTGTGTGTGTGTGTGTGTGTGTGTGTACACACTATGTGAGCATGTGGCATCACCCCTCACCGTCTCTGGTATCTCTGATTATCTCGGCTTCCTGGTGGGCTCAGTGGTTTCTATAGCAACCCCGCTACCCTCAGCCTCAGACGAGGGACATGTGGAGCCTCTCTGGGTTTCGCCGAAGTGTTTATAAGAGCGACAAGGAATACCACAGGCACAGCTCAATACGCCCATACACCACGTCTGTCTGGCGCACGGCTGCAGATTACAGGATAATTGAGGGCTTTGCACAAAGACGCTTATCAGTCGGATTTGAATGGTTTTTGTTTATGTTTGTTTGTCTGTGTGTTTTCCTTTCCTCAATGCACCTGCAGATGTATCAGCGAGTCATTTGAATATAAAGTTAGGCGCTGTAGAAACCCTCACAGGTGCATTCATTTATTGTTTTGCAAAACATGTTTTAAGGCACATTTTCTAGATATTAGATAATGAAATATGGGCGCAGGAATTATTTAAATGCACTTGATCTATATCAACTCAAACAGAATTGTTAATGCAGTAAATTAGTGTTTCCCCTGCCACCAACCAGGTAGCGTTTATTAATGTTTAATGTATGATATTAATAGGATATTGTAGTATTTCAAGGTCAAAATGCTGCTATAAATGCCTTTACATTAAATCTGCCTGAAACATTTGCTTTCACATTTTCTAAATAGATGTGAATAAAATTTAAAAAAAAAAACAAAAAAAAAACCAGTCCACATACTGACATGATTTAATCGAGTGTTCCATTTGACCTTTTTTGACGAGAACAGCTAACGTCTGCTCTGGAAATCATTAAAACGTTCGCTAATTGATTAAAAGCAATTGGTCAGTTTTTACCTTTTAGTCATTTATAGCCATTAGCTCCTCAAGCAGAGAAAGATAAAGAGGAGTTATGGAATGAGAGGCAGACACTGTGCGCTTCGTCGAGAGAAAGGCAGGCAAAACACACAGGATGACTGAATAATGTAATTACTTCCAAATTCACAGGGAAAATCAATTCAAATTTGTTTGGCATTTTCATTTGACTACATGCTTGACTTATTCAGCTGCAGGATAACATGGTTTAAGTCCTGCGTGTGATTAGCTCTCCCGGTGTTATTTCAGAGACTTAAGAGACAGACAATAAGACAGAGATAGAGTTATGGAGGCAGATTAAGATATGTAATAGAGAGGGATAATTAGGGGCATTGCAGATCATCATTTTCCCGTAGCAACCGCGGCTGGCACCATCAGGAAGGTGTTGGCAGACTGATTAAAAATAGAAACACCTGGGCAGGAAAACAGAGATCTTGAGGAAGATTGGTGTGGTTTTGACTGTTAGCAGTTAACATTATTATTATTATTAACTGTCTCAAGATGCTAATAGGTTAATGTGACACTGGAGTATGATCCTCCAAAACCAGATGTATTAAAGCTTCCTTAAAGGAGACCTATTTTGCTCTATTTTAGATTCATACTTGCATTTTGGGTTTCTACTTGAGCATATTTACATGCTTTAATGTTCAAAATACATTATTTTTGTCATACTGTCTGTGCTGGAACACATGTGTTCAACCTCTGTCTGAGATGCCCCATTTCAGTGCCTCTACCAAAAAGTCCAGTCTGCTCTGATTGCTTCTGACAAAGTGAATGACTTTAACAGAGTATAGGATCTCTTTCTACAATGAGAAGTCACCAATAAAAGGCTTCTAAACCAAAATCTTCACAACTCAACATGTTATAGTGGAAATTTGATCTGAAACTGGGAAGAAAATGATCTAATTTGCAACCAAGATTACTTGTTTCCCTGATGTTAGCATGTTGCTACATGTAGCAGTGTACTTGCAGCGGGGGAATGCCTGCAGCGTAGCAGAGTGGCACTTTCTATCTTAGAAAAAAATTACCAATGAAGGGGCCGTACACATGCCACGACTTTAACCGCCTGGAAAGTGCGAGGTCAGGTGCTAGGCGCTACTCTTGTGCCTTTTTTGTGCCAGCTTTCAGGAGCACGGCAGCAGGTTGGGTCTGAGGTTGCTAAATGTCCTCAACAAGCACCATATCACAGCCTGTTTACCTGAAATCCTGAGTGCAGGGCTGTTCTCTTTCCAGGCGCTGTTTTGTAAGTGTGTATTAGACCAAAAACATTGTCCTGGGACAGATGTAAAGCTCTGGTAGCCCTGCACTAAAGTGATCAACCTATATATTTCCCACAGACTGATATTTACGGAAGACCGAAAAGATATCTGTCAGCTGTGATTGGTTGTCCCTTGTCACATGACATGCGTTGCGCACTGCTGCGTTCCAAAAGTTTAACTCTGTTTGTCCCAGGGTGCAGCCTTGCCCTGAAAAATAGGGACTTCGGAATGCGTGTGCACCGCAGCAGCAGCAGCAGCCACCGGCTGTGGCGTTTGAGCATGTCCGCTGCGCATCTACATTGAAAACAAAGAACGTGGTGCGCCCCTCAAAACTTTTAGACCAAAATCTTTAGAGCCAGACTATGATCCAAAATCAGCAAGAAATGAAATAACTTTGGCAACCAAGGCTACACGTTTCCCTAACATTAGCATGTAGCTACATGTAGCACTGTAGGCTGCGTATTGTACGCAGTAGCGTACCTGGAGCAGATGACTATATAAAGAAATCCCTCATGAACTGACAACAGAGTGTTTAGAACGGTCTGAAGCCTTAGGTTTTTCCTTACAGGGTTTACTTCCACATTCATTTAAAACATCTGACACTGTGACATTATAAACTGTATATGACTTAAAATAAGGAAAGGTGTAGGTCCCCTGTAAGCCATTTCAGCATAAAGTGGCAGAAATTCTTGAACAGGCCAGTCGTTTATCATGTTCTTATGACCAGCATGTTGGCAAACAAGCATCTGAATACTTTACATCAAGCACAGAGCAACATGTGTATCCCATACATTCCTTGCATAAGAATATAAATATTTAATGACCCTGGAATGTTCCTCAAATTAATGAAAAAAGTTATCTAGATGTTTAGTTTCCCCAGCTACTCTTAATTTGTCTCTTTATCTTTTTGGCTAAAAAAAAAGTTTTATATGAACTGACATTGTTGTGGTTTCACAGGCTTGTAAACAAAAATAATGAGGTAAAAGCAGCTGGAAAATGCATTGAGTTGCAGGGTTTGTTGTTGATTCCCAGTGGGACTGTCTTTACCAACAGCCCTCTCAGGGATCCATTAGTTCAATATTAAAATTGCTTATTGCACTTAACAAGACAATAACAGTAACCTGGCTCTGTTTAGCCAGCTATCAAACATTATTTAGTTAAAACTGATCAATATCAGTGGAATAAACCATCAGTTCATGTTTAAAATCAGCTCGCACATCAACTTATGCTCCTCACAGTCGAGACAGCCAAATGGTTAATGAGCCAGAGAGCAACAGTCAGAGTTAATGACACACAATGTCACAGAAACACAGAAAGCCTCAGAGATGAAGAGGGGAAAATGGAGAGAGGAAGAGAAAAGTGAGAGGGATCAGGCAGGGTTGAGCCTTTGCTCTTGGCAAGCTGTGATTTGATACATGTCGACAGGAAAGAGGTAGATGCCAGGCACTCCTGAGAGACAAGCCCCATTTGGCCCATGTTCACAAGCTTTATTCACCACAGTGACTCTAACCTCTGAGTCAAACACCTTTTCCTTTACACCATGCACTTGTGCAGAACAACAGTTTAACCTGGAGCGACAAAGCGATTTCATGCAGCAGTTTGGGGGTCTTTGTCAGATCAAAGTTCCGCCTAATTATAATGTCATTTCGCATGGCTAATCTAGAGTAAATCACCTCTTCCTAAAAATGAAAATCTTTGTCACTTAAAAACTCGTGCGATAGTGTGTCATAAGCTGTTAGTGCTGGTAAGTTTGGCAGCAACAGCATGGGGGAACAGTAGTTTGCATGAGAGCTCAGCAGAGTGAGCGGAGATGAGAATCATCTTTCGCACACAATAACCTCGGAGTGTCAAATCCTCAGGAAAGCACTGTATGAGCGAGAAAGCGAGAGGGAGGGAGCAAGAGGCACAAGGCTGGAGAGGAAAAAAGGAAACAGCAGAGAGAGACAACGTAAGGCTGAATAAGGGAAGATGAAACAGAGGAGGAAGAGAAAAGAGCATTGCAAGCTAAAGACGTATATGTACGCTTATAGCTCAGTCCCTCTGTAATGTGATTTAGTGGCATATTGATGTCGCCAAGAATCATTCTTCTCATCTGTCAACGTTTTTGTCTTTCTCCTGATTTCACCTCCTTCATAGTTTTTGATTTGCATAATGCACTGTACGCCTGTGTAGCAATAAATGAGTCCCATTCACTGCTACACCGTCTGTCAGCGCAATTCTTCCCCATTTACTTACAGATGGTAATTTGACACACATGAATTGGGAACAGCACCAGAATGCCAAAAAGACACTGTTTCATTTTTATTTTTTTTAGATACAGCAAGCATTTAACTAAAGGTTCCCTTAAACACACGCTGTGCTTGCAACCAAATCCAAACCAAAGTGAGTGTTTAATAAAAAAATAAAAAAAAAAGATTAATGCAAAAATTAAAAGAAAAAAAAAAACAGTATTAATTTAAGACAGTAATGAATTGATTTCATGTTTTGTACAAAGTGACTGGCTCCGACTGCTAAATCTAATTGAGTTTCTGTATTCCACAGTAAGAGTTTAATTTAAATTCCAAAAATGAAATATAAAGTCCTACAGTATACCGGGGATTGCATTAAATATGTGATGCATAGTCATATGAAGTTGGATGTGAAACTTTTTGAGTAACACTTTTTAAACAGACATACTTTATTAAAGCATTTGGATTCAGGTTTATTGCTGGACCAAGCACATTCAGCACCGTGGGCAAGCCTCCCCTGGTGGCCCCCAACCCCACCCCCCAAAAATATATAGACTGAAAGAATGAGGTTGCAAATACAAGTGGCTGAAATGAGTTTTCTCCCTGGGCCCAGCCCTAGAGATAGGATAAGGAGCTCGAACATCCGGAGGGAGCTCGGAGTAGAGCCGCTGCTCCTTCATGTCGAAAGGCCAGTTCAGGTTGTTCGGGCATCTGATCAGGATGCCTTCTGGGCGTTCATGGTACGACCCACTGGTAGGAGGCCCCGGGGCAGACCCAGAACACACCGGAGAGATTACATATTTCATTTGGCCTGTGAACATCTTGGGGGACTGCAGTATTTTAGCATTGTTTTATAGTGATATTTGTGATGTGCGCAGTAGGGGTGGGAATCACCAGAGGACTCATGATACGATATTGTCATGATACTAGGGTCACAATACAATATTATTGTGATACGTTGTGATTTATTACCTTTTTTTCAAACTGCAAATCATTGCCCCAAAGGAAAAGTTTGTCAACATCAGTTTTACCTCATAAGAGTTAGTCTGTTCTTCTAACTTCAGTCATTTCAGTGGAAGGTAAATGGTAATGGACTACACTTGTAAAGCACCTTTCTAGTCTTCTGACCATTCAAAGTGCCTTTTACACTAAGAGTCACATTCACACACTGGTGGCCAAGGCTACCATACAAGGTGCCACCTGCTACTCAGTTTTGAACACACTCACACACCGATGGAACAGCCATTGAAAGCAATTTGAGGTTCAGTATCTTGTTGAAGGATACTTCAACATGCAGACTGGAGGAGTCAGGGATTGAACTGTTTAGTGGACGACCCACTCTACCTCTGAGCCCACATGCAGCAAAATGTGATGCAAAGCAGACAGACTGAACAAAACACCATCATAAAACCTGTCAGAAATGCTACATACACCTGATAGACTGAACTGTGGGCAGATTTAACACCATCCATTAAGGTCATGAGCGAAATACTTCACATGCAGATATCTCGCTAACAGAGTGGCAACACCCATGTTAGAAGCGTTGCCTGTCACATTCTTGTGCTGCCTTTTTCAGGAGGTCTGTAATGTTTGCTACAGAGTGACTTGTGTACTGATCTAGTTTGGACAACATGAGACAGCAGTCATCAGTTCACTGTGAGATAATGTGTCGTTATAGTCACATATGAATCCACTGACCTCGAAGTCCAGGTGTCACAAGTAAATGCCACCCTTCCTGTTGTACTCAAAGGTTCCTCAACTTTATGATTCACTTCTCTGTGGAGCTTGGGCCAACTTTAACAGCAGGGCGGAGTCACTACCTGGGTTCATGAGTTTTTAGCTTGTAACAAAAGCCTTCGTTTTCAGCAATGCTGTATGGACTCAGATCTTTGCACACAAAGTCGGTGATGGATAATTTCTTCACTCTCTCAGAGTTGGATGGTAGTTTTGTCAAGCTAAGTGTGTCCAGTGTTGGTTGGTGTTTCAGCGGAGTGGGTTTAGCATTAGCTTGGCCGTCGGTGGCTAGCACTGTCTCTGGATGGTGGCGTGTGAAGTGAGCCCTCATGTTTGTAGTATTCCCGGAGAATTTTATTCTCATATGACACTGCTTGCAAACCGCACCTGTCGTATCCAAGTCCTTCTTTCCTTCCGTGTTAAACAATCCAAAATATGTCCAGATGTTTGACGTAGACGGCGCACATCAGCACCATCTAGTGGACCAAAAAAGCAATGGATTTTATTATTCTAGTACCAAATGTTGCATTAAAATGTGTTTTTGCAAAAATAAATAATGTATACAATAAAAGATTGGTGCTTGGTGTCCATGTATTGTTACAATATTGCCACGCAAAATATCATACTTCTATGTTGTATCGTTTTTTTACTCCCCCCTCAGTGCACATACAGTCGAGAACTGCAGCAAATGTTTGAAAAGACATCAAGAAAATCTTACCGGTCACCTTCTAAATACCAGATTTGCTGGCTACCTTCCTGCGTTCGGACTACAGTAATTGACCTCCAACATCAAACAAGGCTCACCATGGATTACTTGAAAGTGGCTCAAGCCCACATCTTTCATGTGAGTCAGGGGGCGCTTGTTTGGGTGCACGCCCAAGTTTGATCAGAATGTTCTGTGATAGGTGAAGAAGTTCCTCAGTTCTGTTTGCATCAGATCAAATGAGGGAAAAAAACCCTCAGAGTTCTGATAACACTTTTTTTTCTGATTGCTTACTGGTTGCAGAAGACACCCCTATATTTAACTTCATTTTGGCAGTGGTAACAGGATCAGTGCTGATTCTGAAATGGTGGATAATGAAGACTTTTCTTTGTGAAAACCAATTGTTAAAACCTCAAAGAGAGAAAATGACTTGTCCACTTATGTACATGTCTCATTTCATCTTCTCTTTTTTCCCTCTGTCACCCTTTCTCCTGTTTCTTTGTCCTCGTCTCTTGTCACACCACACCTGTTTTTGGCGTAAGCCTCCCCTCCCACTCTCCCCCTCCCCTCATTTTCACTTTATAATGTTGTCTTGTCAACAACCTGAATATCATTCCCCCCTTTTTCTCCATCTCATTCTGCTTCTTTCTTTCTTTCTTTCTTTTCAAACCTCCTCCTCCTCCTTTCATTTGTTCATCCCACACCCACCCCTCCCTCCCCGTCTCCTTCCCGTGTCGTTTCAGACATGAGCTCATAACGCCCTCTCTCGCAGTCTCTCGCTCTTTGTGTCTCGCATTGATGACATCAGTGCTGGGGAGTGTTACTGTGGAAACCGGACTAGTGCGCCACAGGGATGTCACTAATTGCATGATTGCAAATGTGTGTGTAAGCGTGAGAGTGTGTGTCAGACACAATGATGTGAAAAAAGCTGACCGGTTTTAAGCCTTTAATCTAAACTTTTTATTCTCCCATACACACAAACACATATACACACACACACTCATTGACAGGATGTACTCAGCTAAAATTGCATTACATGCTTATGCCACTTTGTGGATTCCTGGCCACACCAAATATTTATAGATCACCAGAGAATGTCCATTTTGTGTTTTCCTCACCCACGCCAATTTTTTACATATTTTGCCGTCCCTGCTGTCAACAGACTGCACCGTGGTGAGTTTAAACAACTTTGGAAGGATGGCTGGCCAAAAAAACAAAAGGAAGAGAGAGCGGCCGTGACCACTGACTCACACTTGGTTGACACACACTCCTCTGTCCCTGTTGCAGCGGTACTTTACGAAATTTCTGTGTCGCCTTCGGAATGAGTCTCTCGTGTGTGTGCGGGTTTGGCATGTCTTTTATCAGCACACTTTGTTCTCCCTGGCATTCTCTGTCCTCTGCTCCACTGTGCCAGACTGGGGAGCACGACAGACAGAGAAATAGAAATAGAGAACAATAAAGAGGAATGGAGAGGGAAAGAAAGGGCTGTCAAATGATGAGATTTTTTTGGGGTCTCACAGCTGTCCCTCCGGGATCTGACTTATATGCTTGATCTCTGGAGATCCACAGATACATACTTTTTCTTTTCTAAATGACTTTGACATTTTCAAAGTAACTGATTTTAATCAAGTAAAATGATGGAGAAGCTGTATAGTGTAGCTTAAGCTTACCATCAAAATGGGAATTCTCTGTCACTATGAGTGCATAGATAGAGGGTGCGTGTGTGTGTGTGTGTGTGTGTGTGTGTGTGTGTGCGTGCATCTATACATCTTCCCGAGCAGCATCTTCTGCATGTCAGTAGAATGTCTTTAATGAAGTTTCTCACAGAGGGGAAAAAAAACCCCCCGCCTTGCCTCCCTCCCTCTCTCGCTATCTCTCCCTCCTCTGCAGTTTACACTGTAAACCTGTCACCCACAGACATCAAAGAGAGACACAGAGGGCGAGATATAACTGGTGTGAAAAGCACCAAACACAAGAAGGCAGAATATTTTTACGACGGGGGAAGCGACGGCATGCCGCTTTCCAATTTACCTCCATTTCTGACCTGTTTAAACCTGCTGTGTTTCATTTGTTTGTTCTCTCGTCTGCATTTCATTTTATTTGTTCATTTATATATTTATTTAATCGCAAGTTAAAAGGAATACACCTCGCACTGCTGCTGGGAAGCAGACTGTCTTTGGAGGTCATTCATATCTACTTTGGTTTGATGAGAATTTGAGGATGTTGATAATTGGTGACTGCGGGGACTGCGTGCGTGCGTGTGTGTGTGTGTGTGTACAGTATGAAATTCATATTTTTACTTCTTTGTGGCTGCTTTCCAAATGAGCCACTAATCCAGAACTCATTAGAACGCTGTGTTTTTTGTGATTTGCATTATAGTAAGGGAAAAATAAGTGCAAATAAAATGCCCCTCCCTCCTCTCTTACTGACAGTATTGATGTTTTAGTGTATCTTTAGGGTGTCTTTCTCAACATAATTCTGGTGTATGGACTTATACTTGTTTGAACTCCAGAGGCTGACATCTAAGGCCCATAACTTGTCAAAGACGTAATATTCCCACATAACAGAAACCAACACCCTGTTGCTTTGAATCTGGCGCCCCCTGTCGAAGATATCATGTACTGCTGATTAAATTACTCCCCGGGAAACTCACACAAAGACACTGAAACACAAGTTTTGACACCAAACTTTAAAAGCAGCTACAGCACCTCATAATTATACCCCAGTTAAAATTCAGCTGGTGTCAAATCCACTCATTCAGGCAACACTTTAACTGAGTGCTTCCCCTGTTAAGAGAAAGATTGTTTACACACATGATATTTATCTAAATGGTCTAAAAGTGGTCAGATTAGTTCGTTGGGACAGCAGTTGCTCTTAGTTTTTTATCTCAAAACTCAAAAGAGATTTCACAGCTGCAGGCTAAACTACCTAATAAGGCTGCAGTCAAAAAAAGTCCAAGACCAGGTCTAGTGGTGTTCGAGACAAAGCCAAGTCCAAGACAGTCAAGACCAAAAGAAGACCAAGTCCAGAGCAAATTGCATCCTCTTCAAGACCATAACAGGCAATATCTTGTCAGTTCCCTCATCGTTCTGGTTCCTTTACCATACTCTGTATCGGTTCTTTTTCAGTACTAAATGATTTCTTATAAAATCAGAACAGCATTAGAATTTATTTGTAATTTAAATATAGCTAAATGATACTTCTGGAGCAGCAACAGTTATGTTTACTACGGTATATAAACTAGGACTGGGCAATATATCGCCATTGTATCAATACTGTGAGCTGAAACTAGATATCGGCTCAGATTTTGGATATTGAAATATCATAAGTGTCGTTTCTATCTAGTTTTAAAGACGACATTATAGTAAAGTGATACGTTTTTCTGAACTTACCAGACTGTTCTAGCTGTTCTATTATTTGTATCTACCCACTTAGTCATTATCTCCAAATTAATGATGATTATTTTTTTTAAAAATATAGTGTAAATGTTTTGTGAAAGCATCACTAGTCAACCCTACAATATTGTCCATATTCCCCAGCCTTAATATGAACTGAATAGTATCTCTCTGGAAACAAATCTAAGATGTCATTCAAATAAAAGTAATATTTTTGACGACAATATACTGAGTGAAGATGAGACAGAATGAAGAGAAGATCAGTCAGTCATCCTGTCCTTTGTTCTCCTCCCTCTGCTGATGTGATTCACAGCCTGCAGGTACTGCATGCAGAGAGAGGAGGGGCTGATTTATCTCAGCCTGCAGCTATGTTTACAAGAATTTGCCAGATTATTAAGATACACCGCAAACTAAGTTGAACAGTTAGACCACAGACATGTACATGGATTACGTGTTACGTGCTGATCTTACGTGAACGCAACAGCAGTGGATGAGAAACTGCGGACAGTGCCAATTAAAATAACCATTTTTGTCCATGTTTACATGTTTATGTCTTGAGAAAGTATTGACTTTCTCGTTGAGGTTTTATTGCACTTAAAATAACAAGTGTAGTTGGAGGAGTTCAGTCCCAACACAGAGAGCAGAGGAGATGCTGCAGCCTGTTAATAAGTACAACTGATCCTGGATCAGCAGCCAGGAACAACTTGACCAGTTCTCAACAGCTGAACCCAAGACCAAAATAATTAGTAGACAAGAAAACAAGACCAAGACAAGAGCAAGACATCAAAAAAGTAATCTCGAAATGGAGACCGAACTTGAGTCGGCCTACCACAGCCCTCTACCCAATGTTTTCTCTTACTACGATGGTAAATGGCTTTTATTTGTCCAAGAACTTACTCACTGAACCCAGAAAGGCTTTATAAACATAACACATCCAGAAGCTTTTGGTACCAGTAAGAGTACAACAGCCTACCTCAGGGACCTCAACCCAGTCACTGATAACTGTGTATTAACCATCCTTTATTCTCAGACAGTCGGACGCCACAACCAATCAAGCAGTTTCATCTTTCCCCACATCTCCCTGAGACAATTACCTCCAATTTTACTTCAATAACACTCTCCCTTCTCCATCAGTAAACAATCAAATCACTCCATTGTTGAGGGTAATTGGATCTCTTTAAATCAAATCAGCCATTATGGCCCTGATGAAGCACGCCCTGCTCAGCGGGAGTTAGCAACACATGAGGGGATGCAGCACAGGAATACATTACCAGCTTTGCCTCCCAGGTGAAGATGGCTATATTGGAGGAGTTGTGTAATACAGGTTTATTAGACTGTGCAGTGATCAGCAAAGGGCTTGTTTCTCTCCTTGAGGACATGTTCCAGGTGTAGCTCACATTTCAGTGACAGAGAGAGAGGAGAGAAGATTGCACTCCAGCATGTAGAGGTGGTGTCTGTGTCACAGTAGGACTTTAAAGGACTCACCACCCGCTCGTATAAAATCAATTTTAATTTGCTCCTCAGCCCTTTTATTTCTTTCCTTCCTGCGTGACTACCCATGATCACTGTGAGCTTACAGGAATATTTCTTACGTGAGGTTACTGGCTATAGTATGCTGATTGATTATGCTATTTATACAGCTGTGCTCATTCTAACACTTTCAGATTAGTCATTTGTCAACTAAATACCTTAAACTTCAATGTGGCCTTGAGAGATAAATTGTATATTTAGTAGTAATTAAAACAAAAAATGTCCTCAGCAGGGTATAAGAACATCAAAAGACTTAGCTTTTAAGATGTGTTGAATTTTGCATTGGCGTTAGGAAAGTGCAGCAACTCCCTCTCGTTTATATTAATCTATAATTTATCAATGCGCCTCTTACAGGCTCTGGGTATCATCGTGTCTAGATGTAGGAAAGAGGCCAGATTTTATTTGACTCGTGGTGTCTGAGCATAGCTTTGCTTTACTTTAGTCGCTGCTATTTATTTCTGTATGTAGTCTTAATATCTGTTCTGTGATAAAACTCTTAAATCCCCAAGAGACAAAAAATGACATTGTGAAGTTGAGATTTTTAAATAAAATCTCAAGTGTCTTACAAAGAAATCTCACATCAAAACAAAGAAATATTCCCAAAAACAAAACAAACAATCCAAAACCTGAAGCAAGACAACCAGGAAGCCAGATAATGAGCAATGTGTATGTTCAGGTGAGATGTGTATTGGTGCGCATGCATTGCTGTATGTTTGTGTATTGTCAAGGTGAGATGTGTGTGATAGGCTTCCAGACATGTTTTCTCAGTGGTTATCAGGAGACAGCATCTTCCTCTAACAAGGTGGGTTATTAAGAGTGTTGGAAATAACAAGGGCCTCTCTGTTTGATTCTTCAGCTATAAAGGTGTTTCATATTTCATTCTTCACAGCATACTCTAACATATATAGACTAAATTTTCTCTTTCTTTACTCGGTTTCTCTATCCTTCAGTCATTCCCCGTTTGTCGTCTTCCTCTCTCCTCGTTCTCAAACAGAGGCGATTACTATGCTGTTCTGTCACACATAGGCTCCACCCTTTACTGGACTCTATGGATGATACGTTTCTCTAATCACGAGTATGCATCCGCCCACTGAAATTTGCATAAACATAGCTGGCCAATCAGGACATGCCTACCCAAATCCATATGAACCTCACAGTATATAATGCAGTACCACATCTCTGGCCATCATCCTTTTCCTCTACAGCAGTGTCGATTTCCCCACTGGTCATGATCAGTATGGCGGGCTCCACCCACTGTGCCAACAGAGTCTTGTAGAGGGCATAGCCTCTGTGAGATAGAGTACACATTACAAGATTGTGACCCTAGTTCTATTAGCACAGGCATTGGCCTCTGCCTAGGGGCTCTGCTGCTTGCTGAATAGTGTGTAGGATGGCAGACAGCATTGTGGTACTAACTGTGGGGTCCACACATATTCAGGTAGGCACATACAGATTATCCATCTGCATTTATGCAGATTTGGCCCAATGCATGCTCTTAATTGGAGGAGAGTATTACCCATTTTTTGTTTGTGGTAATAAAACTAGGGTTACATTATCATAACCTTTGTGCTAATATAACTAAGGTTACAATATCGTAACCTTTGTGCTTGTAGAACTAGGGTTACAATATTGTAACCTTTGTTTGAGCTAATATAACTAGAGTTACAATATCATAACCTTTGTTTATGCTAATAGAACAAGGGTTACAATATTGTAACCTTAGTTTGTGCTAGTAGAGCTCGGGTTCCAATATCGTTACCTTGGGTTGTGCTAATAGAACTAGGGTTACAATATCATAACCTTTGTTTCTGCTAATATAACAGGTTACAATATTGTAACCTTTGTTTGTGCTAATATAACAAGGGTTACAATATCATAAGCTGTGTTTGTGCTGATAGAACTTGGGTTACAATATCGTAACCTTCATTTCCCCTCTCCTTCCTAGCCCCTCTTCCTCTCTCTCCTTCTAAATCATCTTCTCTGTTATGCAGCCCTTTGGGATTAATGTGATGACGTTGCAGAGACTGATAGGGATATGCATGCACACACCTGTGTGTATACTTATACACACACACACACACACACACACACACACACACACAGGCAAGCATATTTTAGGGATATGCTGACAGCAGTTTATCAGAGCTTCTGTCCGTAAGCAGAAAATACTTAGACAAACAAGAACACGCAGATATGCCTCTAATAGTTGTAATGTCTCTGTGAATACTCTTCACCTTACTTTTTGTTATTATTTAATTTCCTATAGTCAGTCAGTTGATTGTCAGTCATTCACGCGGTAGATTATCTGGCAGTCGGTCAGTAAATTAGTCAGTTGGTAAATAAGCCATGCAGCAGGTCGGTAAATAATTCAGTCACTCACTCAAGAATTAGTTAGATCATTAAATCAAGACAGAAGGTAAATGAATCAGTCAGTCATCAGCCTGTAAATCAGTCAGGAAATTCTGAGTCAAGTCAGTCAAATAATGAGTCTCCCTCTTAGGATGCAGCTTAATTTTGTCCTCGCAGCCAAAAGACAATGACCGCTGAACCTCTCTTCAGCCTGCCAGCCTGAGATAACACTTGGCCAATTAACTCACGACTCCATCCTTATAGACAGAGTTTGCATGTGCGTGTGTTATAATATGTGATTGAGCATGTGTGTATGAGCTTGCATATGTGTGTTGAAGCCTCCATATGTCTTCATGAGTGTGTTTTGGAAATTCAGAAGTCAGTAGCAACGTTTGTGGTACAAGGGCACATATATATAGGTTGAGAGTGTCACCTGATTTTCCTGCTCTGTGTTGCATTGCTGTTCTCAACCCAGATTAACTGGATTTATCAGAGGTAATATGAGCGAGGGATTCACCACCAGTCCTGTAAGGGCTCCTTGGATATCACCGTGATGGATTGGTATGGGAAAAACAATGTTCAGCGTTATGATGTGGGAATGTTTTTGAAAGACAGTAAGAAAAGAGTGAATAAAGAAAAGGTGGAGGAAGGGGAGATTTTAGGCTCAGCTTTTTGATCTGATTGCATTTTTCAAGCGAGGGTACGAGCCTGTACTCCACAAGAATGTTGTGCTCCTACTTTTATTTTTCACTCGACTTAATAAATTCAAAGTAGCACCATGGGCTGCAGAAGATTACACCTGTGATGCAGAGCGGCAGTTAGATAGGCATTGGGTAGTTTCATAGTGTTGCTGTGAAAAGTGAGTTTCGATGCATTATCTCAAAAACTCAGTGAAATCCAAAGCTATTTTGTGTTTATTGCAAATTGAGTATTTTGGCCTCAGTTTTCCCTGCTGCCAGAGAGGATGTAATGGTCCGCTTGATGATGATGCGACAGAGGATTCAACACAAACAGTAGCGCTTCCTGTTTTATCTGTGGAGGAGTTGCGTTCGTAAAATTTCGAAGGAGACAGTGACTCACACTGAGCAGCTCTTCAGTGTTGTGTGCACACACACAAACTGGCATGAACTCACGTAGTTTTAAATGGTCTTGTCATACCCAGCGACATGTCACAGAGAGGGTAGACTGATTCACTTATGTGGAGATGCTCAGTTGATTGAAGTGTACCTTTTAATGGCGTCAGGGTAAGAGGGCTTGTCCTAATAGTTCTGTTGAGTGGATTTGTGTTAAAAGAATAACCGCATTTTAGCCATGTTTCATTATTCGACAGTCCCCTCTGCATCCAAATTGGCGGTTCTTTATCTGGAATGTGACCTCTGGGTTTCCTCCCAGGGGCTCGAGATGATTCAAGTGTAATTGACAGGTTTTATGATGGTCGAGGCATTTCTTACCTCTTGACTGCCGCTCATGTTTGATGAATCTCAACACACCACCTCAGCCAGTGCAATCTCCTTTCTTCTCCTCTCTTCAGTTCCTCTTCTGTCTTCAATTCTTCCACTCATCATCACCTATTTGCTCTGATCTCTCCTTTATAGGCCCCTCTCCTCAGTCATCTTCATATCCGGTGATCTCGCTCTCATGGGAAACTCTCTCGTGGGAGTTTCAGAGTGGTTGGCTCAGAAACACTTCAGGAAATAACAGTCAATTATTTCCTGGTTATGGCACATATGTGCCAGCAAATTTGACAATAAACAGTGTAATCCTTGTAACTTTTAAGAGTAAAATAATTGTCTAATCATAAACAAGTGTTAACTGATAGGAATTGATATGATTTTACAGATACCGGTGCCATTATCAATTCTGCTTGTTGGTCTGATTTGCTGTCGATTCCCTTATGAATTCCTGATCAATTTTCTCTATGGAAAAAAAAATAGGCCTACAATATTTAAACATTTGTACAGTATTCACTTTCATCTAGATTTTATTTGTCAAAGAAAAGATCTGCTAAACCTGGCTGTGTGGCAGTAATGTCATTATAACATAGGATGTTTAATCTCAGTAACAGACGTGCTGCTCGGTTGAGAGTGTCGAATTAGCCTGTTCTCATGCACTGTTCGCACATGTACTTAAAAAATGTAATGCATCACAATTTGTACCATACGTTCACATGATCATGAGCCAGTAATTTGTATGTAACCCATGTAATTTGGAAGGCTAAGATCACCCTGTGCACAGTTTCTTTTCCTAAACCTAACTTACGTAACTTAGGTTAACAAGGTAACGTCATTCGTAGGGCGCTTCTTTGTTAGATATTATATAACCAATGTATGAGGATATGTTGTTTGAATACATGGCATTCCTGGGATTTTAGCCTATGTTGCATAAAGAGATGATTCAGCATATGCTGGTATGTCCACTTTTATTTGAAATGTTCATTTCACAGACATTCCAAGCAGCACTGTTGTCATCTTTCTTAGGTAAATGAAGCCACGAACCATTTCTTCCTCTCTGCCATGACTTCTTCCTTTTGCAAGCTTTCAGCAGTGTACACTCATGAGTTTGACGTTCTTATTTTGCTTTCATTCACTCATTGTCCGTAACCACTTATTATGTTAGGGGTCGCCGGGGGGCTGGAGCCTATCCCAGCCGACATTGGGTGAGAGGCGGGGTACACCCTGGACAGGTCACCAGACTATCACAGGGCTGACACATAGAGACAGACAACCACTCAAGCTCACATTCACACCTACGGACAATTTAGAGTCACCATTTGACCTAGCCTGCATGTTTCAGACTGTGGGAGGAAGCTGGGGTACCTGGAGAAAACCCACGCTGACACAGGGACAACATGCAAACTCTGCATCCCAGGGTTCAAACCCCCCACCCCAGGTTCGAACCAGGAACTCATTGCTGTGAGGCAACAATGCCAGAATGTCAGAAAAACATGGCAGCATCGAAAAAAGGAATTGATAAGCTCGGAGGATTCGGTTCACTATTCCCATCCCTTCAACTGTTGGCATATACAGTATGCTAACAAACTACTCTCATCTAAACTAGCACATTCTGCACTTTGTATTAATTGGTCTTGTCTTAACCTTGTTTGATCGAACTAAGACAGCCATGATAGATTACCTTACTGTGTGGCTCAGCTCAGAGTACATGTAGGCAGTTTTGTCCTCAACTTACGTCATTGCCTCTTTGAAATCCATACTCACATCACTTTGTCTTGAAAGTCCCCTTCACTCCAAATGTTATTGCTTCCATCTGCTCCAGCCTCTCACCAGCTTCCTATCTGACAGCATCTCCTGCACCTCTTAATCACTCTCCCTCTCTCTGTTGCTTCGATCTCTCCAACAACCCATTCTTTGAATGTCAATTTTTTTTTTTTCATTTTCTTCATATGCCAGCCTTTTCACCAAAATACCACGAGTCGCCCTGTTTATTGGATTCTCAGCATGGCTGCATTAGTGTGAGTGCGTCAAAGGATTTGCAGTGTGCCCCCTCAAACTAAAGATTTATGGAGTTATCCAAAGCACTCACTAGCTGGGCGAGATGTTTTCTTTAAAAAACAGAAAAAGGGCAATTTTACTTTTTTGTCATAGAGTCTTTGTAGTGTCTGTTAAGTACAGTATGTTGTTCAGGTAGTTGTCTGAATTTGTACTGTAGCAGTCATCCATAACCACACTCAACATACTGTAAATGCTTGTCTAAAGTCATCCTCTTTGCATGGCTATATGACCTATCATAGAAAATATAAACCCTCACCTCCATGCATAGTTTTTCACTGGAATCATAAATGGTGAGAGCGCAGAGAATAAAATCTGACCAGTGTTTCTTTTTCCCCATTTCCGTCCTTTTCTCCACACACACTAGGTAAATATGCCATGAGAGATTTGATCCATCGGTTACCAGGCAGTAGCAGCAGCAGCAACAATAATGCCACCAGCAGTGGGACCTCCGGGACCACAGGCCCTCCCAGCAAGGCCATGTCAGATGATACGGTAACTGCCATCTGCTGCGCACTGCACGAAGTCATCACCAAGAACATGGAGAACGCCAAAGCCCTGCGTGATGCTGGTGGCATAGAAAAACTCATCGGTATCGCCCGCAGCAAAGGAGACAAGTGAGTAGTTTAGAGGCCAGAGAACAGAATTGGGTTGTTTCTATCTTCACCAGTATAATGGCAGTTTTTTTTGTTAAATAAAGTTAAAGAAAGTCAAGACATATTTTGATGATTAAGACACCAGCCTGGTCTCACAGAAATACATGCAATGATCATGAAAGTCTGCATTGGTCAAACAAGCAAACACAGGACTTTCATACTTGTGATGTACTTACATCCCATACCTAACAAATATAGTTATTTTAAGTGAAACCAGAGTTCATACACCATCCATATCAAAATTTACTTGTCAGTTTCTTAAAGTAAGGAGCCAGTCCAAACGTACATATACTGTATATGAGCACTTGTGTTGCAAATCTGGGAGCTCTCTGGCTGTTGGGGAAACCATGACATGAAATGCTGCCTTTTGTCTTCACGTGACTTGTAGGAATAACATCAATGAGAATTGGCCACCTTTAGCACCCATAGTATCTCTACATTGTGGGCTTCATTTCTGATCACAGCACCTGAAGCATGGTCCCTTGTTTTATGATGGATGAATGGGAAGCGTCACTTTTGTCACTGGGGTACAACAGCCAGTAATGGGAGTTGATGTGGACAGCAGCAGCAGTCTGGTGCTTTATGTTAGCTGGTCCAGCACATCCTGGGTCCTGGTCTTTCTCAAGTCATGCCTTATACTAGTCCAAGTAAAGCCAGACATTATTAAATCAGCATTTTCTTGGCATTTCTTGGCACGTATACATCTCAGCTAAGTAGAAGCTGTCTGACATTACCCAAACAGAGAACAATGTAACCTTTAGTGGCGTTACTGATCTGCCCAAACATAAACACTATATATACAGTATATGTACTCTGTTATACAGGTTTGTGTAAATTTCCATGACTTCTCCAAACCTTTCTGGGGTTGTTTATTTTTCTGAAACTTCTCCAGGCCTGGGAATTGCTATTTTCAAATTCCATTACCATACGAACGTAACTTCACTAAACCTTACCAAATAGTTTCAGCGTCTAAACTTATCGAAAGTGCAACCATACCACCACGCTATTTTAGTACAGTTACAACTGGTCCAGCCATGGGGTCCAGATTCGTCCTCAGTCATTAGTTCAAGGTCAACACAGTTTAACATATTCAGCATCATACTTGTGTTTGGCCATGTCCTTGAGCTAGTATGCTGTCTCTCTCAAGTAGCTGTCCATTAGTCATTCACTCTACAGCAGAAAACAGCACTTCAAAATAAAAGCTCTCTGTCAGAAATTCACCGTACTTCAAAATTAAGTGTTTTTACACACTTGACATGTTCGTGAGTCACTTGCGATCCATTCAGAATGAACCCGCGACCCATCAGTTGGGAACCACATTACATGCAACCAACACATAATGCAGTGTTAAGAGGTCATGGCCATTTCATATATTTCTACGAGATCAGGTTGCAAGAGGTAGGCTATGCCAGCATCATTACATTAAATGGGGAAAAAATGGTTTGACAGAAATATCTTTTGCTCACCATTAATACTGCATGTTTTGGTAGATTCCTTTACAAAAAATCCCCTTACTATCAGTGGCTGTATTCATGAGTTGTCCCACTGAGAATAAAATCTGCAGCAGTTGGCATGTTACTGATCTACAGTAGCACCCGAGAGTTCATCTCTAAGTTCACTTAATATCTACTTAAAATGCATTTGCAGGAGTCCCAAATTGGGTTCAGCAGATATCCTTAAAGGATGCTATTAAAACTTGAGGATAATTATATACTATAACAGTTTACAGAACATTATGCCATATGTATTTATAACCACAAGACAGATTTACCTGCACTGCTGTTGAAGTGGTCATTAGATTATAATGATATGTGCTTAACATTTTTTCCCATATTCAAGCAGGGATAATGTTCTGCTCAGGAAGGGTGAAGAACACTTACTGTAACTCTCAAAACATTTCTGACATAGCGGTGAAAACAAAGAGGAATGGATGAATGCTAAAATAATGTCAAAATAAGCAAAATGATAACTTGAGAAAGCTCCCTAATGACTTGCATAGGCTTTCCTCATGCTCAAAGACAATCAGCGTACACCCTAAAATGTAATTTAAAGTCTAAAATCAAAACCTGTTCTCATTGTTGTATTGTCCTACCTCTACCTGTCAAGGTATCATTCAGCTCACCCCGCGCTGTCAGTAGTGACCAGTGCTTTAATGTGGCCTCACTCCATCATTCATAACTGCACCTGCGTTCTCTGTGACCATTCATCCACAAAAGACGGCCGGAGAATAAGGGAGATGCAGCAAAAATATCACTCCTGTCGCCATGGGAGACCGAGCAGGGTGTTCTGCCCAGCTGCTATGGCAACTACCAGGTCAGGGGTTGCCATGACCACCAGAGTGTTATCAGACAGGGTCAAACGTTCATTTATTGTTATGGAGAGAGACTCTGTCTATTTAGGGAACTGTGCCCGGGGGAACCATTACAGAGCGAGACGAGGTGCTGGAAGAAACCTTCATAAGTGCAAATTTCACAGTGAGTGTAGTTAGCTGCTAATGGCTCACACATCGTCCTTTTTTTTTTTAGGATAGGTACACTGAGATAAATGCTCCTTATCAGCAGTGTCGTGCTACATTTACGTAATTACACAGTTTCAGATTAGGGAAATGCCCATTACAGCACCAACGCAGGCACAGACACTGTTTACCAGCTCAGCTGAAACCGTAGGAGCTGAAACATTCAAAGTATTTGAAAATGTATATTTTGGTTTATGGCCTATTCCTTTGAAAGAGTCAATGACAGAATGCATCCCCATAATGCAGCTGCAAAACGATTTGGCAGCCCCAAATTTTATTCTGTCAGAAATGTATTACTTCAGTCAAATGCAATGAGTAGTTATGACCTCACAAGGATAAAAATCCTTCATGATGCCTAAGGCAGTAAAGCTGCCAGTATCCTTGAGGACAGTGTTCCCCAACTGGTGCGTCGCGGTCCAAAAGTGGGCTGAATGGGCTGCAAGTGACTCACAAATGTGTCAAGTTTGTAAAAAACTATTTTTATTTCGAAATTACAGACAGCTACTTGACAGAGACAGCAAACTGGCTGAATGACATGGCCAAATGCAAGTATGACACTGAATATATTTCATCAGGAGAGACTCATTTTTACAGTAAAAAAGAATATTCATTAACATGTGCATATAAGAATGAATAATGTGGAAAGTCTTTGGCAATTAGACCCTGTAGAGATGGTTTAATTTAACGAGGGTTATGAATCCATAGTCCAATAGCGAACCCCCCCAGGGTCTAGACGCTGTAGAGGTGGTGAAGATGCAATGAGAAGAAGATGGAGGAGTGCCGATGATCTTGATGAGTAGAAGAGTGAGCCTTTGTTGAGTTCGTCTTGGACTCTGGAGGATACGATGACTGGAGGTGAATGGGGTGGAGGAGGGCGCAACAGTTATGCCTAAAATGACAGTTGACAACAGCAGAAGAGAGAGCAGATTTAAAATTTTGCAGCAGCATCCTGATTGGCTGATAGAGATCGTGGCGAAGTTTGATTGGATAACTAGAGTGAACACCAATAGTCAGCTGATAGAGGAAGCAGTGGGAGTGAATTGTGAAGTCTTACTGATTAAACTTAAGCTTTCATTCAAGTGTGTGGACATTGAACTAATGACTAAGGGAAAATCTGGACCCTGAGACTGGACCAGTTGGGAACCACTGCTTTAGGATTGACTTGTGTCACTATAAATGTATATTTTTATTTATTATTTTATTTCCCTGGGGTCACTTTATAGTGTACATGTGTAACCGTGATACATTCCAGTGCATTGTGTTTGTATCAGGCTGGAGAAACGGCTTTCTGCTGATATGATTGCCCCTTATTTCAGTCTTCTAAACACTTCCTTTTTACTGGGAGATCGTAAAACCCAGGGTGAAGCCTGTTTTCAGAGAGACTTTTGTTAATTTTGGTGGACAAATGGAAAAATGAGCATCCTGCCTGCTTCCCTCTGCAGCTGTTAGAAGGGCAGGGCTTCTGAACGGACTCCTACTAGAGTCATTTTTCAGCTAAGTGGCAGGGATGGGACCATTAGCATGGCAGAGAGGGTCATTTTAAACTCATCTGGAAACTCTCAGTTTTTGTGCAAAGAAAATCATTCTCCACTGAAATGAGCAATGGGGTCCTCTTACTCTTAAAGCCATCACAAGTGCCACCAGCCTCCACACATCTTGTGCAGCTGGTAAAGACAGGGGACAGAATAACACGGCGGCATTATCCAAAGGAATGGGGTCCAAGAGAAATAACTCCTTCTCTTTTCTCAATCTATCGCCAGACACTCGGCAAAGGTGGTGAAGGCAGCCTCTCAGGTCCTCAGCAGTATGTGGCAGTACAGAGACCTGCGCTCCCTCTACAAGAAGGTAGGATGTGGTACAAACCATGTACCCAATCATCTCACACTGTTTGTGTCCTGTTTACCTATTATATTTCCTGCTAATCTACTGTATACTGTACGATTTAATGTGTCAAAAATCATCTTTGCATGCTAGATATCACTTTCAAGGACTTTTAACCTTATTACCTATTGTCATACACAGTAATTTAAACATTAATCGTCCACTTATCGATGTCGTGTATGGTCAAGTATGGCAGTTGGTTGAAGGTATGAGAGCTACAGCTGATGAAGAATTAATGTAAAGCCCATCTCTGCATTGACACACTTATTAGGTCTAAAGTATGCATATTATATAATGGATTAATGACGCTTTAGTGTGTTGTGGAACTAACTAATATTACACTGTTGGGCTGTCCTGAGAATATTAAATCAAAAGTTGTAATGATAACTGTAGCATAAACCTGAAACATTATTGTAAAACAGTGCAATTAAACTGTCTTCACATTGCCAGACATGCCAGAAGCACAGTGCTGTCATAAAATTATTAATTAGTGCAACTCTCCACTGATTTGGGACTGTGATATGGATTCACAATCTAAGCTATAAAAGAGTTTCAGGAGTAGTATGTCTGGATACACTTTTGTTGTGAAGGAGCAAGAAAAGTAAGTAAAAGAGCTAAATGAAAATTTGGCTGGCAGTCGCACTCGTTTTAATTATGTTTGGCTTGCAATTTAAAAAAAAAAGTAATTACTACATTTGCCAAATTGGCCTTGAACTATCTGAGGATGAACTATGTCAGGATGAGGGCTTGTCACTTTCACTGAAGCAGGTGTTGAGGGTGATTCTCTGCTGAACCTGTTTAATGAAGCAATTAAAAAACACACCTGACACACAGTCAGAGTTATAATTTAAGCTGCCTTTTTTGTGTTTGGACGGCTAAAGATTATAGTTTGACCTCTGTGTTCTTGGATGCTCGGCTGAAACCTCGCTGGATGAATTATGCCTTGTTTTCCGGTCAGGACTAATCCTCGTCAGGATTTGCTGTTGTCTCGAGGACTCAGTGAGAATCGCTGCCGTCTTAAGCGGCTGCTAAACTAAGCTAATTTCATCCTGCAATGGACAGCTTAGCCAGACATTGCCAATGCCACAGGCTGTCACTATCAGTCAGCAGTTTCTGTGGTTTATTGTAGCCTATTGATTTAATCTTCAGGAAATATACAACTGAGAGATGAATGACAATTATTTTTATTACTGTGAGATGTGTTCTTAGCATCACTGGGAACAGGACACAAGTCCATACCACAGCTGCTCCCAGCAGGGTGATACAAATATAACTCATATAAAATATTTAGCTACTTAGCTTCATTAATAGAGTGCTGGTTCAATTCCATGAGTCTCAAGGGTGTTAACACTGCACATGCACCAGTGTACCTCACAAATATGCTTAGACAGAAAGATGAAGTGACTGGCAGAGTGAAGTTAAGTGCATTTTGTCAGTAAGTGACCAAAGTAGATCACCTTCTAAACAACCTCAGTGTTACTATATTTATTCAGCAGATATTGGTTTGAAGACTGGCCGCTGTAGTGTGTGTGTGGTTTATGGCACCACGTAGGTGTGTCTTCATAAACGCTTCAAGTTTATGAGTGTGTGTTTGTGTAACCAAGTGCTTATGTGTGTGTGTATGGGAGCATACACTTGCACACTTGCAGGTCCTTTATTTTTTCATGGCTCTAGGATTTGTCTTGTGCAGTGTGTATTGTTGTGTCTGTTGCATGTGTCCATAGGTGTGGCTTTTGTGGGGGAAGCAGGGAACATAGTTTTTAGAACATGTGCATTTGTTCCTCCCAATAAAACATGAGGGCTTTTATTTTGCCCAAATTAAAGTCACTTGTACCAAAAATTGATGCAGAAGAGGCACAAATTGGTGCATAAACATTAATAATAATAATAATAATAATAACAAATCGGTTTTATATAGCGCTTTTCTAGATACTCAAAGACGCTTTACAAAAGAATACGCACAGAAACAGGCACTCAAACAAAACACTCAATCAAAGGACACTCAAACAAGACACTCAAACAAAAGGCAAATAAACAACACTATACACCTACACTACAAAGGGACCACATATTAAGACAGAGAGCGGGTGGAGGATGAAGGGGGGAGGATTTTCAGATGCTGTAGGTGATCCTGAAGAGATGGGACTTAAGCTGACTCTTGAATGAGGGGAGTGTGTCAGAGTTCCGGATGGCCAGGGGCAGGGAGTTCCAGAGGGTAGGGGCGGCGATGGCGAATGCTCTGTCCCCCAGGGTGCGGTACTTGGTCTTGGTGATGGGGGTGAGAAGGTTGGCATCGGAGAAGCGGAGGCAGCGAGTGGGAGAATGGCGATGGAGGAGATCGATCAGGTATGAGGGTGCAAGGTTTTTTAGGGCTTTGTAAACATTTACCAAGCAAATCAGACAACACGTGAGTTAAGGGGGCGAAAAGTGTGAATAGGGCAGATGGGAGGGGTGGTGGAAGGGTCCAATGACCACGGACTTTCACCTGGGAGGCCGGTGTTTGCTTCCTGGATGAATGTAAAGCCAAAACCGGTTATCTTTTTCTAAACCTAGCCACCTCCTTTTGTTGCCTTAACCTAACCACATGCGTGTATTGGCTAAACATGACTACGTTCATTTGTTGTTGAAGGAAAAAAAGGCAATTTGCAGTGTTGTATTGACGTAGTACATTTACTTTGGTAAAGACTGTATGCAAACTATACTTCAGTCATATTTGGTGGTATGGCTCTGTTTTGGGGCAAACCAAGCACACCTCTCTGCCCTTCCATGCGCCTACACAGAAAGCCTAAGGCAGGGAGAGCAGCAGCAAAGACCCCCCGGGAACAGAATAGAGCAGCATCAATGACAAACAGAAATGACACTGATAAGTCAGACACAGCATAAAAAGGAGGAGCTGGGGTGGAGGCGGGTTGCAAAGCAGCTTGCAGAGGAAGCAGCAACAGAAGGCAGGCCACAGCAGGTTAAATAGGGCGTCCTGAATCAGATCCGCCAGTTGGTTGCATAGAGAGGAATCATGTGTCAATATGTCAATATTTCTTGTGAAAACCGCATTTTGAAAAGACACAATGCATGTAACAGGGTGAAGTTGACACGGCATCCCAGATCGTCAACAACAGACGTACCCTGTACACCTTGTACATCATGTGTAGACGTGGAAAGTCCATGACCAAGTGACAATATGTAACAAGGTCGGAGTTAGAATGTATTGGTGTGATGCTCTGTCCCCCAGCAATGTCGAAACTACACCTATACCCTTGCGTGTGCGTGTGTGTGTGTGTGTGTGTGTGTGCACACTTTCGCCGCCTTGAGCTCTGTCATAACCACCTGGAAACAAAAGAATAATGGGGTTCTGCTGAGTGCTATCACAACTGTGCGACAGTGTTTACAGTGGCAGGAGGATCAATAACTTTGTGTTATTCTCTGGTCTATTGTTTTTTTGTTTATATTTCCCAGTGAGCACACACACACACACACACACACACAAGCTAACATCAATGCTAATGGTTACTTAGCTCATCATTAAGACCAAATGGTGCTAATGCTGCTGGCTACCAGGAGTATGTTGCTCATTAATACAGCAGCTAACTTGTGTCTCACAGAGAACGGCATAAACAAGCAAAAAGTTAGGAAACCATATAAGGTACAGAGAAATGATGAGCAGTGTGTGTGTGTGTGCTGCTCCCACTCAGACACACTCTTTTATCTCTCTCTTTCTCTCTCTCTCTCGCTCTCTCTCTCTCACACACACACACACACACACTGCTGGAGCCCACTTTCTCCTCCTCCAGGCTCTTTTGTTTCTTTTCAAATGACAAATACCCGCACACTCGCGCAAAGTTGATTAAAAGTAATGACAGATGTCCTCTTCCTTTCACTCGTCGGTAATGAGTGTTGTTGAGTGAATATCTGCCACCAAGGTTATCTGCCATCCAGCGCGCTAAAACTTTAGAAACGTAATCAACGAGTTTCAGTGAGATATGTAGAAACATTAAGTAACGCATTTCAGGGGAGGTGTCCTTGGCTTTTGAATGTGTCTTTTTCATCTTTGTGTGAGGAGAAAAAACAAGAGAAATGAAGCTGATCTATTGATTTATTTGAGTTACATTCTTGTGTGAACAATTGTATATGCAATGTGCCATCTATTTCTGTACAATGAAACAGCCCTGAGACAAATTATAATTCTTATGCTTACATTGAGCAGCTGTAGCTGACTGTCTCCTGCAGCCCTAGTTTGTCGAAGTGTCAAAGTGTTGCCTTTCATTGCGTTATGCCGTGTGTCCCTTGTATTTATTCTATTTTGGGGGCGAATATTTATATTATTCAGCTGTGTCCCATATTGAAATCTTTGTCGGAGGACATTCAACAGAACACCAGAAGAGATTATTCGAGCTCGGCAACATAATTCACTTCAACAGCTCATTTCATCTCGTGTTATGTTGCTCAGATGATAGACTGTGGGGGTTTCCTACTTGAATTTCAAGTACCTGCACTTCACTTTGCAAAGATGTCAAATCTCTAAAAACGAGGAACCTGAAACAACAAGCGCGAGCTGTCCTTCTTTAAACTAATGAAGCATAAAGAAAAATATTTCAAGGTGTTAATGCGTTAGAGACGAGTGGAAAAACTGCTCCTCCGAATTACATTTCGTGCCACCTGTTTTTAGAGACAAAAAAAAGCATAGCCTGTCGACTTCCTCGCATGATGGCATTATATTGGGCTCTCTGTCCGAGTCAAGGATTTCTGACTGTTGCTACAGTCACTTCAGGACAGGCCGCCCCGTGGCATCAGTGTGTCCTCGCCTCATCCTGACGACTGTGTCCCTCTCTTCATTCGTCATCCTCTCATCCCCAGTATTACACCGAACTGTATCCCCATGTGGCCCCTTGGAACCTTATCTGCTTCACACTTCTCTAATCATTGCCACTGGATAGCATTACACTCGACTGGATGGCATAACACTCCAGTGATCAGACATGAAGGACATTGGCTTTACACCGCAGCGGGGCTCAACAAAGGTTGCTTCTTTTTTGAAGCCGGGGCGGGGGGATATTTATTTATTTTTTTATTTTTCTCTCCACCCGTCTTTGCCCCAAGAGGCCTATTTTGCCAGACGATAGTTTAATAAAGACAGATATTAAAGGAGGGAAACAACTTGCTTAAGATTGATGGCCGCACATTTTGAAACAACAAAATGAGTTTTGCTGTCTCTATCTAATTTGATCCGATACGATGTAAACATTAATTCAATGGGGAAAAAAAAAAGATTATCAAAAGACAAGAGTTTCCTGCTCAACAACAACAAACAAAAAAACACATCCATCATCCTTAAATTGAAACAAGATATCATCTGCAGTCTGTCCTGTTGTAACATCCCCAGTTTCATCCACCTGTACTTCATCATAATCTGTGGACGATCAAGATCTTGTGATGCCGTTAAAATGTTGCTGTTATCTGGAACAACTTTCATTAAATGCAGCACAAACAATCTAAATTCAAAACTTTTTTGGTACTTTTAAAGCAGTTCACTTAGACATTATGCTATATACAGTCACTCTAAAAACTACCTTTAAAGACTGATTGACTCCATACCTTACTATTTACTTCCTAAATCGCATGAACACAGGCTGGTTAGTGACAAACCAGCCTAATTTTATAACTGTGGAAATGGCTGTGTTAGAGGATCCACACTTTGACTTTATCACCCAAGTCCAGAGCTCGCAATAAGTGACTTTACTGCTACTATCCCTGCATGACGTATTAGGTCATGGGTGTTAGGTGCTGCAAAAATCCTGTTAGCCTCCAATCCAAACATGGATTAGCATACAATTTAGACGAGAGCGGAGCTGGATGTCTCTGTAAAATGTTTGCGAGCAAACGCAGAGAGGAAGAAAGGAGGGAGCAGCAAAAGAGGAGACAGAGAGAGTGAAGTGAGGTGAATTCTTGAAATTTTCTCGCAGTTCGAAAATAAGCATGTGTGTAGTTTTGGAATAAGGAGAAAAGTGTTGGGTCAATAATGAGTCAGTTTGAGCTGCGCTGGCAAAGAGTTGTTTGCTTTGAAGTCTTGAAGTAATGAGAGCATTTTGAAACATACTTTGCAACTGTGTAGAAGTTCTGGGCGTGGGTACACGTGCATGTTTGTTTCTGGGCGAGCGTGTGCGTCTTTGAAAATGTGTGTTTTTGTCAAACCGCAGTGAGAAGAGTTAATCACTTCCTACAGCAGTGCCATGGGAGCAGTCTCTGCCGAGAGAGGGAGGGAGAATGAAAAGAGAATTGCAACAGAACAGGGGGCTGGGCTGCCCGGCCGTTTTTGAACGCGCTAAATGAAAAGTAGAGGGCCCATAAATAAACAGTAACTCGGCATGAAAATAGCATCTGAGATGACTTGAAAGATCAGTGGTGCAGCAGTCATTAATAAACCAAAGCCAAAATCTGTTTGTAGCAACACTAGCACTGACTTTAGGATAAATCATGTATAATAGTCTCCAGCGTGCAGTAAAACTCTACTTTTACCAGAGTTTATTTGGATTATTTGACAGGATGTGTCCTCATTCTGTGTCTGTGTGTGTGCGTGTGAGTGTGTGTGTGTGTAGTGTTTCATCTACAGTTCCTCAGAGGAAAGCCACAGGTCATCTTTTAAGTAAACAACAAATGTGCAGTACTGTTCGACTGGGGATTTCTGGAGAAAACAAGGACTTGAAATGTGGTCACTTTGTAAATAAACCTATTCTTAATAGGACCAGAAGGACCCAAATCTCTGTCTCGCTCACACAAACATATGCTGTCTTTCTCTCTCTCTCACACACACACAAACACACACATGTGAGTTAAACACTGAGGGCCCTATTTAAACTATCTGCAGAGCGTGGTGTAAAGCGCATGGCACATCCGACTCTTTTTCTAGTATAATGGTGCATAATCATGGTGCAAAGTAAAGAACAAGGGGCGAATGGGTTGTATTTAGTCCCTTAATTGATCATAGATGTGTTTTGGACATAACACGAATTCAACCAATCAGAGAGTCACCTCTCATTCCCTTTAAAAGCTAGGTGTGCCTGCACCTGGCGCGCTGCTGTTTACATGATGGATTTGACAAATTGAAGAATGAAGTGTTTTTTTTGCTGAGAGTAATGTAGTAAGAGCAGTAATGTCATGCAGCAAAACTAAAATCTGTAGTTATTAACTCAAGAGAGGAAACAGGTAAACATTTAACTCCTGAAATAATTAAGCCACGTTGTCACTTGTGTGGTAGTGTGCACAGCATCTCTTTGAACGGAGTCGGACAGTAGCTCCGCAGCTCTGCTCTGCTCTCTGCTGTGTTATTTTGTCCACCTGCATCTGTGCCAGGGGCGTAAATATAGACAGTGAAGGTGGCACAATTGCACTGGGGCCCCTGTGATGGAGGGATCCGTAGAAAGAGCAGGCCCTTGCAAGCGATTCACATAGCCACCTTGGAAATATACCTGTGTTCAAAGATAAATGATTAAAAAAAAAAGAATATGATTAATTTAAAAACAGTGTCATTTGCCCTCAAAAAGGCAAACCCATCTGTGTCAAGGTTTTTCTTTTTATTCTCAGCTATCTGAGCAAAAGTATGCTTTCTCTATATAAACTATCAAATCTATAAATATACTGTAAAAAAATATTCAATTAAATTATTAATTTCCTCCTGTCTTTGATATTTTTGTCAGATATGCAGTGATGATTGCTGGGTAATATGTATGTTAATGTTGTCCAATGTCAAGTCTGTATTGGTGTCAAGACAATACATGCACAAAAGCGTGCACTGGAACCCGTTGTAACTTCCTTACGCCACTGATCTGTACGCCCATGTGTGTGTAAGAAGCAGAGTGTACAGCAGGAAGACACTGCACCATTCTGACTTAAACCAGGTTGTAAGAGCCAAATATGTCAGCCACTTAGCAAACACCAACTGTATTTACTATGTATGTACACTGGTGGCGCTGTTTCGGCATTTGGAGCAAAAATGTACAAAGGTGGAAACAACACTTTTACCGTCAGGTGTTTCAACCCAGAAGGGCAAAAGGTGTTTGACCGCTGTGGCGTAGGATAGTGTGCAACGTGCCGTGTGTTCAGTTTGGATAAAAGATAAAGAAATGGATAATTATTCAACCTGTGTTTGGTGGCATTAATAAACACGATGATTGTTCTGCAACTGGAGCCAACCACGGAAGCTGTGGGATCAACCACGCAAAGTGCATCAGCCAGGTCAGGCTGGGTATAGGCTTATCTCCTACACAAGTTTTTGGTGGTCACTGGTGCAATCTGCAGTTTTCTGCTACCCCAGAATAGCAGTACACCAACATTGCGCCTGACCACACCTCTTTTTAAAACCTACACTTCTATGGGCGCACAGATAGGCGCAAGTACATTCGCTCGTTACATATTGTGGGCGCTGGCCATGAAAATGACAACTGCTTCAGTCTGAAACTAACAGTGACAGTTGTGCTGCACTGTGTGCCACTTTGCGCCAAGTGTAAGATCCTGAATGTCATACTGTATATTCACACATTTACACTTTGTCATATTCCTGCATAATGTATAATTTCTGTTGAGCTGCCGTGCCTCATTTCTTGACAAATGATCTCGCTCGGAGACTTAATCAGACGCACTCTATCTCTCTGTGTATCTCTTTCTCTCTGTCTCTGTTCAATTCATTAAGCTTCACTGGCATGACATTTCATATGTGATGCCAAATCACAGCTACAATTTAAGACAGTGAATTCAGAAACCATTAACAATGTATAAATACAAAATTATTGAGAAAAAAACTCATTAATCGAAGGAGTAAATAAAAGGCATTGTGATCTGTGAGATAATTATAACAATAATAATACATTATACTTATATAGCGCTTTTCAAGGCACTCAGAGACGCTTTACAAATTCAGGGACAAAACAAAAAAATACAGACAAACAAGAGAACAATTAAACAGGTTTGATTGAACAGGTGAGTCTTGAGTGATTTTTTGAATATGGGGAGAGAGGGGGAGTCTCGGAGGGGTTTGGGGAGTGAGTTCCAAAGGGTGGGAGCAGCGATGGAGAGTGTGGAGCTCAGACAGGTAGAGTGGGGCCTGGCCACTGAGGGCTTTGTATGTTATGAGGAGGATTTTGAAGTGGATTCTCTGGGGGATGGGGAACCAGTGGAGCTTGTAGAGAACGGGGGTGATGTGGTCACAGGTGCGAGAGTGGGCGAGTAGCCGAGCAGCAGAGTTCTGGATATACTGGAGCTTATTGAGGGTTTTTGAAGATGAGCCATGGAGTAGACTGTTGCAGGAGTCCAGCCGGGACGAAGGCATGGATGAGGGTGAACTATGAACTATATGTTGTCAGGTTGGTTGTCTCTGAGGCTGTGACATGCTCTGACATATCTCGCTGCATCTATGGTGCTGACGCTGTTTTCTCCAAGCAGGTGTTGCATTTTAGTCTAGTCAGAGAGTGAATCAAAATCTTGGAGTTTAGATTTCATTTTTGTAAAGAACTTTGCTCTGGTGTCTTCATACGTGCGACATCGTAGGTGGAAATGTTGCTCTGTCTTCTCTAGGCAGCCAGGTCGGCCTGTGCCAGCCAGTCTCTCATCACTGAGTCCGTACATAGTCAGTATCTTTCTCAGGTTCTGATCTGTCACAGCAGTCAGATAGTTTGCGATTGTGTGCTGTCTGTTTAGGGCCAAATAGTATTGAAGTTTGTGTTGGGTTTTTGTGGTAGATGTCCAATAGTTGATGTGGTTTCTTTCGCTATAATTTGGTTGGGCTGGATTGTGTGAGGGTTGTCCTGAGGCCGTGTGCTGTCAGAGGAGGTGAGCCTCAGGACCAGCTGGCTGAGAGGACTCCTCTCTGTGTTCTCCTCTTGGCAATGGGAGCTTTGTAATGATAGGAGTTATCTCTCCCTCTCACCGTCTCACACACACACACACACACACACACACACATTATCCTCATATCGCACCGTTATGTCACACAAATCAAAAAGCAGATACACACACGTATGACAGATGGGGTTCAGGGTCAGAGAGATGCCGTGTTTGTTGCACGTGTGACAGATTTACAATATGTTCCAGTGGATTTGTAATTCAGCGTGTGGGTGTGTTTGTGTGATGTGAGCGAGTGAGACATCTGTGTGTGATGTGTATGTGTGAGGTCACTGATTGCACAAGCCTAGTCCTTTCGCAGGATCATCGCACAAAAAACTGCTCAGGATGTTCCTGTAAGTAAAATGAATAAATTCAAAAGGAAAGTGCAACAGATGTCCCACTTTGTCTCTGACAGAAGTATGACCATGTGACTGTGATGAGACAAACGTTACTCAGTAGGTGCTCCAAATACTTTTCCAATATTTGGTTTGCACATTGAACTGTGATTGTACAGTTTGAGTGATCCTGCTATTATTAGCTCGGAGATTTTAGCATTTTTGACAATAGCTCAGACACACAGTGCCTTCACTGATCTGTTGCAGGAGTAAAATGATGGGATGCTCTTTGTCTAGAGGCAGCTAAAATTAATCCATCATCCGCTGCCATGCAGCATAAACAGGAAAAGTCAGCGAGAAAGAGATGAGCATTTGAACAACTTCAGTCGACATCAAACCAACCTCAGGCTTCAGAAGCTGCCTCTGTGTTTAGCCCGGTTTCCCTCTGATGTTCACCTGTGTGAAACAATGAGAGATAGAGACAGAGGAGATGGTGGTGTGTTGGCAGAGCCGCGGCACATTCTTACAGTACCCTGAGCCTTTTACAATAAATAGTAACGGTAGGGTAAAGGTCAATTTCTAATTCAGCAGAACGGCGAAATAAAGAATGCAAAGGTCAGAGGCACATTATTCCAGCGAGGATGGATGGATCACGTGCGAGTGAAGCGCTCGCCACTGTAAATCTGAAAATCGGAGTGTGAAATGAATGAGAGAGAGAAACGGATTGAGGGACTGAAAAAAAAAATGACAATGTTCAGTGGTGGCTGAGGCCCAGAGGGGAACCACCACTCATCATGTGTAACCTTTTACAATTTTTGCCATAATTGCTGTCTGGCATGAGCGCCGCCAGTCACACACACACACACACACACGCACACGCACACACACACACACACACTCACACACACCTCATTTGTTGGGGCAGTAATCGCTTTTTACCTCACAGTCCTGCAACCTTCAACTCCCAGTGACGGTGAGAGCAACAGGCAAAATGGTTGCCTCGCAACCAGCTCTGAAAGGAGTGTTAGAGAGTGTGAGAGGGAAAGAGGAGGTGGGTGGAAAGAGAAGGACAAACAGGTAAGACAATGCTAATAGGTGAGAACCTGAGAGATAGGCTTCTCCACACGGAGTTGACGTCTATAGGTGTGGGGACATATTGTTAGTTTAGCTTTCACAGCACACAGTGGCACTAAACAAGCATTGCACCTTGGATATGGTGCAAAATGATGCAAAAAAAAAAAAAGTAGCTGCCGTCTGATTTGGTCCTATATGAAATTTTGATGTTGATTTAATATTTATCGAACCCATTAAACCTCACTGACTGGCTGGTGGGCCAGACATCACAAACTAGAACTGTGTAACCAATCGATGCTCAGACTCACAGAACTTTATTTCACATTTTAGTGGATATCCCAAAGTTTCCAACGAAACCAAGTTTGTCAGGGGGAATTATGGGGAATCATGGGTTTGAATATTTCACGCTGTAAACATCATAAAAAAATCAATGTTGCACTGGAACAAGTTGATACAGAATATACAGTTTACTCTGAGACAGTGTGGAATATAATGTTTTTTCTAACCTTAAAGCTACTTAAAGGAACAGTGTGTAAGATTTAGGGGGATTTAGTGGCATCTAGTGGTGAGAACTGCAGATTGCAACCAGGGGAAACTTCTCCCGGTTAGAATTCCTTCAGTGTCAGTGAAGATTCTCAGTCATCCAGGTCATGGTAATCATATGGTAGGCAACTGGACTTGCTTGTGTTTCCTGAAGACGTTTCGTCTCTCATCCAAGAGGCTTCTTCAGTTCTAATTCCTGCAGTAGTTGTTGTTCAGGAGGTTTTTACCAGGAGCTGAATTATCCACAGAGGTCTCTTCTGCTGCAAAACAAATGAACTAGGTGATCACAACTGGTAAGAACACTGAATAAAGCAGTGTTTTCTATTCACTCAGCATCTGCTAATGTGTGCTCACCTTATTTCTGATCCAGACAATGAGGAGGCTTGTACTGTGAGCCAGATTATCCGCAGAGGTCTCCTCCTCTCCAGAACAAACGGACTGATGATTTAAACCAGTAAAAACACCACAAAAAAAGCAGTTTCACGTTAAAGAAATCAGTGACACTCTCGTCACAGAGGGCCTTCTAGCTATGGTGGCCGATGCGAACATGCGAGCTGCCATATTTAGAGCCAGTGTTTGGTTTGTCCATTCTGGGCTACTGTAGAAAGATGGCGGTGCAACCTGGCGATCTCTATGGGTGAGGACCTGTTACCTATGTAGATATAAACGGCTCATTCGAAGGTAACAAAAACACGATTCTTAGTTTCAGGTGATTATACATCATAGAAAACATACTTATTATATCCTCCTGACACCTGAACTTTTGTGTGGTATGCTTTTTTAATTTCTCCCAGTAATTTGGGATCAGTAGTACCTGATGAGTATAAAGGACAAAACATTGCCAATGATAATGAAGACCTAATGTCCTAAAACAAGATGATAATAACGTCCTAATAGCCCCTTTTACACTGCTGTTTTGCCGGCCAGCTGTGAGCGTTTAGACACACAGAGCTGGATTGGCGAGTTGATCCGAGGCACCCAATTTTCTGCCTCGTAGGGTAGACATATTGGCGAAATCCTTTTAGTTTAAACAGACGAGGCGGCCTTCTGCAACGGGAGGGGCTGTTGAAGACTTGTGGGAGGAGCTGTTGATGACGCCGCACGTGCGAGCCACTGGTGGTGGATAAACAGGAAACAGCTGATAGCAGGAATTAGCGAGCAGATAGTAGCAAGAGGGAAACGCAAACCTGACAGACACTGTAAAGATGAGCAACTGAGACAAGGAATTGCGCGCCCTCCTTGTCCTCGCAAATGAAGAGGCCATTAACCGTCAGATGACGGGGACGGTGAAAGACGGGCTGACTTACGAGAGAATTGCAGAAGGACTGACCAGCCGCGGCTTCCCTCCCACGTCACTGTTTACGTCACACACTGAGCTACACGTTTTGTTACTTGCTCAGGCCCCCCATTGCCCCGGAAATGGCGCATTCTGTATAAACAAAAGTAGGTAGGCGGCATTTTGCACACTCCCCGATTTTGTTTTTATACTGCCAATGCTGAAAAAAGACCGATTGGGCTTTCCTGCAAATTTGCACAATTCCTATCGAAAAAGGGCTACTGTCCTCAAACGAGCACTTCCTAATTAACAGTGTCTTAGCTTGTTACTGTTGCTAAAAGTGGTCGAATTTGTTGCCATATCAAACTCCAAACATTATTAATCATAAATATCAGCTGCAGACTGACTTGCTAGAGGTGGCTGTCATCTTGTTTTTACATGGATTAGTGTATTGTGCTTTTACTACCACTAGATGGCACAAAAAAGTGTCCACAAAGGAGGACATCAGGTTTAAGTTAAGTAGAATAAAGTATAAGGTCAAGTAAACCCAAAATTTTTTCTGCCAATACATCCCCTCTAAGTTAAGGCGTAAAGTTCGTTTATTGGGAGACATAACAAGGCAGAAACGTTTGGCTATGACAGCCATTTTAATATATTTTAATTTATTCTCTTCTATACGTTCTTCTCTGATTATGATCATCCTTCCAAATTCAATTACTGCAAAGCTTAACTATTCCTCATTTTGCTCGGAGGGGCTCCTGAAGGACCCTTGTGGTTCTTTCCTGGACCCCATTTGTGAGCCACATTTGTGTGACAGCAGACTGCACACATCACTCTGCAAAATACATTCATCATTCAATATTCAGCGACTATGTTCATTTGAGCAGCATGACAGCTTGACAGTGTCCAATTGCACAGCGGCCCAGTGTTCCACAAGGAGGTTACATGGTTTATAATGAGATGTGTTGGCAAGGGTGGGGAGAGGAGAGAGGGAATGTAAAACAAGGTGAGCGAGAAAACCGAAGGGAGTGGTGGATAAATAGATGAAGTAGGAAGGAGGGAGGGAGGGATGGCGGAGACTTGAAGTGAGCTACCTTTGAACTACCGTGTGTCGGAAGATCCAGCTTTCTATTAGTCCTCAGCGCTATGCCAGGAAATAGGAGTCAGGGGAGGACATGGGACTGTGCTCAGTCCAGCCTCCTTCTCTCTGACTCTCCTTCTCGTTACCTCCTCCCTCCACTTGCTGTCTTTACTCTCCTGTCATTACTCTCCCTCCACCTCCCTCCTCCTCCTTGCTCTCATTACTTTCTGTCATCTTTTGTCTTTCTCAGCTTCTACCCTGTCTATCCCTCCTCCCCCCGTCTTTCTGCCTCATCTCCTCCATCTCTCAGTCGTCTCATTCTCCTCCTCTCCGTCTCCTCCTCTCCAGTCTAACTTACACCAAAGTGATTCGCCTCTCGCAGTCGGTCCACCCAGTTTTCCCACTGCTGAGCCAAGGCCCCCAGATAGTAAGAACTATGATGGAACATGTCTGCATTATCTTTTATCATGTGCTGGTGCTTTGCTTTCAGAGGTACCCAATTATCTTAATGCTAAATTGAATTTGGTTCCAGCTCTGTGATTGTTGTTGACTCTCATAATCCATTTTTATGAAAAGGGCTTTGCTCCAATCACTGCTAAACTAATACAGATACAAAGTCATTGGTTTGGCAGTAATTACGCTTGTGGAGTTGTTAGTTGCGTTATTTTGTTTTCTACAAGGACAGTGGGATATTCAATAAGCTCAGGCTTGATGCAAGTGTGCTAATTTGTGGCGTGCGGACTCTTGTATGTGCATGTGTGGGTGTTGTGTGTCTGTCAGTGTACTTTAGTGTCCAGAATACATTTTGGACTCGCTGACAACTGGGTGGTAAACTCAAGAAATTCAATATTGAATGTTTTTTTTAATGAAACACACAGCTCACAGTGTGTGCCTTTCAGATCAATCAGCACTTTGTGGCCACTAGATTCTAAACATTGCATTCATTATTTCATATGTACAAAGTTATATGAGCGTGTCTTCAAATAGGAAGTCTCATCTACCAATTGTTCCTCAAACTCCGGCCTTGAATAGTTCTATGCTCTTGAGTGAGTAAGTGCTACGGTATGGGTACATAGTGCTTTATCTCCAAACCTTGACGCTTAAAACATAGCTCTGTGATTCATCAATATTGAATCAGTGTTGTAGCTACTGTCGTAGTGCTACTTGCTACCGCGCACTTACTGAACTGGCTCTGTCCTTGAGATTGTTTGAAGTAGTTTTTATTGCTTTTCGTCCACTGGAATTCACAAACCTGCTCAGATGAGTATTTCAAAGCAGAGGATTAATGGATGGTTTTACATGAGTAGTTTAAAATATATATATTACTTAAATGTCTAGAATAAATCTTTATCTCACCTAGTATGGGGTAGGGATGGCTGATATTTAGAAGTAATGAAATCAAGTGATACTATGCCATGATGTCAGATACTTACAGATATGACTGCGACTTTAGACCTCTTGTACACATTTTTGTATTATGGTCAATACATTTTGACTTTAATAAACAAAACACTTCATCAACTGCACATTGGAGCTTGAGTTTGTGCAGCTGCCTAAACTTTGTGTCTGTGTGTTTCTTTGCAGGATGGTTACTCCCAGTATCACTTTGTGGGCTCTGCCTCAACGATAGAGAGAGACAGACAGAGGCCCTACTCCTCCTCACGAACTCCCTCCGTGTCCCCTGTCAGGACGTCCCCAAATAACCGCTCTGGTGAGGAATAAATGAAACTTTCAATACACAGATTATGTATTTGTTGTGTGTGTGTGTGTGTGTGTGTGTGTGTGTGTGTGTGTTTCTTCTGGTACCATGGCTCTCTTAACAACCAGTTTCACTTTAAGGCCTTCCAACTGATGGCAGTTTTGCCACTTGAGAGTCCAAAAGTTGCAAAAGTTGGTTAAAAAGGAGCATAGACATAGTGGACTGTCATCGCCCCGGACAATTAGGAAGAAATGGGACCAGAGCTCTTTTTACTCAAACAGCCACTGTTACAGCCAGTGCATGAGATGCTTTGAGTAGAGTAGTTGAAGAATGTACATAAAGTCGTGTAGCGCTTGACAGATGGGATACATGTTGCATCGCTGGTGGTGGTGCAGGGGCCAGATCCACCTTGTTGTGATGAAAGAATAAGAGTTAACTCTTATGGATATACAATACCGGGAGAGGAGACTTATGAAAGCTGTGAGAGTAAACTGAAGCTAACATCATCAAGCAGCCTAACCTTATAAGCCGATTATGTTGCTAAGGTGGAACGTCTTCCTTTCCAAAATTTTACCAAAGAGCCAGCAAGATGTTGGAGGTGTCTTCATGTCAAGGAAAACAGTCTTATATACACACTGAGAAGACAACGTGCTCATGCTTAACCAAACTGGCACCGCCACCAACTATCTAACTGGAACACGCACGGAGAAATGAGACAAATACAGGTGACACTCAGCCCCAACAGTTCAACCGATGGTGGGTCACACAGTTAATTTATTTTACCGATGCTTTGTGATGCAGAAAACAACATTTGACTCGGCTTCTAAAGGTGAGAATAATATTGATCATGATATAAGGTGGCTTGTGGACATGACCGCTGGGGTAGGCTAACATTAGCCATGTTAGCTGCGACATAAAAACATTAACATAAAGTTCTCTCGTTGTTGTTGTTGTGGTCCGACAGCTTGATGGGGACAGTGGTATAGCACATATTTTGTGATCTCGTCAACCTAACATTCTTCACTTGCACTTTCGCCACTGTTGTCCGACTCCATGGGAGCAGGTCTTACCACTGTTTGTGGTCTTATCAGCTCAAAAAGCATCGGCAGACAGATTTTAACTTTCAAACTTCACTGTATCAACACTATTAAGTTAAAAACTAGTTGAAGTATTCTTAAGTAAAATGTTGTATTCAGCGCTCATGGCTAACAACCAACCCAGTGATGTTACCAGCGAGCTTGTTGCAAGATGGCTGCACCCTGCTGGTGGAACCGTGAAACACCATCTAGTATTTTAGCAAACCTACGTAGATATCATGTTCGTTTGCAGTGTCATATGTTGCCTTAAATAGGCTACAGTTCAAATCAACCACAGTCATATCGTTCAGTGTCTCATCTCCTCTTTAAGGTTGTATAATTAAGTTATAAGTTATTGTTCTCGTCTTGCGCTTGTGACAGAAGGTTCTCCTTGTTAGGTGCAAGAATACAACGTGTATGTGAGACATGAGTGAAACCAGAAGGTGCAGGTCACACTTGGATTCTAATGAGCTCTAATTTAGACATTAGCCAGCAGCATCAACATTTACCAGTCGATCAATCTTTACATCAGAGCTAAATAGCTGTTAGCGTAAGCGCTCACCACCCGCAGGCTTTCATGCTGTAAAGTATGATTATCGTTAGCCTTTAGCTTGAGCCCATTGGCCTTCATGCTTAGCAAAGGGCGCATTAGCATTAGCTGTTAGCATCAGTAGTAGAAGAGCCTTTGGCTGTGCTTTCTCCACACCGGGCTTAGCAAGCTGATGAGGCAGAAAAGTACTTTTCCTTCCTCCCGGCTTAGAGAGGTCTTCAAGGACCCAGCTAAAAGAGAGAGGGGGAGAGACAGAGGGAGTGAGAGAAGGGGAAAAAAAGTGTGTGTTTGTGTGTGTGTGTGTGTGTGTGAGAGAGAGAGAGGAGACAGAGAAAGAGGGAGGGATGAGATAAACAGAGAGGGAGATAAAGAGAAAAAGCAAGGAGGCAAGAAGAATTAGGGATTGAGGGATGGTTAATGCAGTGAGGAGGAAGTGAAGGATGAGGATTTGACTTTGGCCAGCGACATTGAAAATAAGGAGTTTTGAGATCATAGTGCGTAGAGAAATTTGTGGATGTCTGTAGTACAGTGGAGGAGGTGGAGGGGGGACTTCCATCTTCCCTCCTGCTCCTCCCCTCTCAGCACTCCTCGCCTCCCCCTTTGCCTCTCCATTCTTCCGCCCCTTCTCACTCACCCGTTTCATTCTTCTCCTCCTCCTCCTCCTCTTTGCAGTAATCCTACTTTCTTCTCACCTCTTCCTCTGATCTCTCACTCTTTACAAGCTGCCTCAGTGCACACACACAAACACACACACACACACACACACACACACACACACACACACACACATATACACACACACCCACATACATCTGTATCTCCTCTCTGCATACGCTCCAGACTGCAATCCGGCCCCTTAGAGATGGATCAAAGCAGGAGGAGTAATGATGGCATGCAGGCACACTGGGAGAGGGGGGGAGCGAAAGAGTTAGTGTGAGGAGAGAGTGGTAAAACTGTGATAGAGATAGTGAGGAGTGGCGGGGGTGCAGGCTGCGAGGATGACAGAGAGACAGAGGGAGAAACAAAGGGGAAGAGAGACCTCTGCATCCATCATGGCCCCCACAGGGTCCTGCTGTGTTTTGCGCTGATAGAACGAGTCTCTCAGCCTCTCATATCCAGCAGTTACAAGCCAGGTCCCCACGGTAATAGTAAAAAGCAGTGGCACGGTCTATTGGGGGCGGCTTGTGACAGGTTGAGCCTCCGCCTTAATGGAATCGGCTGCAGAGGTGACAAATAGAAATTAAATATCAAAGTGTCAAAACATTATAAAAGCCTCTATCTCCTGTGTGTGTACCTGTTTATCTTCCTGCTCTTAATGTTTGTAATTTCATTCACCTCAACTCAATAGGCACTAATCATGCATGTGCCCATGTCGTCTTGGTAAGCTGCCGAAAAACCTGGAGAATAGATAAGAGGTTACGATGCTCCTTTGCTTTAAATGTCAAATATTGAAGGGTTGGATTAAAAGAAGTTAGTTCTTTAGTATTCAAATAGATAAAGTGACATTCCAGTGCACTCAAAAAAAAAAACACTTTAAAAGCCTTTATTCTATCTGGCTAGTCACATTTGTAAGTGTTTTGCCCTGCTGCTATTATCTGGGTATAGGAGAACAGCCAAAGAGAACAAAGGCTTTTTCATACTGATTTTTGGCGTGCCTTACATCTTTTTTTTTCTCCTCCAGAAACGTGGGAAATGTTTCTGCTTGCACAACTGAGAGTGGTGCTCTCCATTAAAAGTGTGTGTTGGGTATTCACACACACACACACACACACACATTGAGTATTGATGCATGTGTTTCTTCCAGCGGCTTCAGTCCTTCAGTCATCTGCAGTTCTCAAAGTTAGGTTGAACGGGTCCAAAGAGCTTATGTTCAGAATGCCCTTCACTTCTGAGGGTATGGATTATATATGCTGAATATATACCAGCCTGTATGTGTGGTGGGTCATTACAGGACTGTTTAGCTAAGCAGGAGGAAGAGGCTGATACACAGGTAGGCAGGATTCTGGCAATTCAGTGTGTCAAGATAACAGGGACTGAGTAAGCACTTTAAGTATGCTATGAGGGGATTACATTGTGACGTGCTGAGTGTGTGTGCGAGAGAAGGACGGAAAAGACATAGTATGTACAGTATGTGTGCGGCGGTCTGCCCTCGCCTGTGCCTGTATGGGTGCACACAGGCATGTGTGTGGTGATGCATTCATGTGTGAGAAATAGCTCTGGTCTAAAAGCTTGACAAAGTGACAGACAGAATGATTGTGAGGTTTGAAGACTTCAACTGGATTTGAAAGTAGAAGAAATTGGCCATCAAGCTCAGCTGTATGGTGAAGTTAACGGCCCAGTCGTTAAGGCTAGTCATAAGTGTATTATTGTCAAAATAACCAGTAAACTAGCAGCAATGCTGTGTTTTATATGTTAAAATATGGTAACAATATCCACTTTTATATAATTGATAGTGTTAAATAACGTCCATTTCAATTTAATACTTACTGATTTTCAACCAGTTTTGTATTGCAACAATGGCGATAGTATGTGTAAGTGAACTTCACTAGCTCTTGGGCTGTTGCACAAACTACACATTGTACTTCCACATTTTGTATGCCCGGCAATACAGACATAAAAAGGTATAGAAGTGGATCAAGTGAGAGGCCCGCCCCCCTCTCTTGTTTTCTCTCTCATTTCAGATTAAACAGTAAAACTACACAGTATTGATCAAAGATAAACCAAGATTCTATTCTCACCAAAAATGTTTTCAGATGCATATTTTAGTGCACTGTTTGGCTGTAACACGAGAGTTTGTAAATAGGAAGTGGACACCATACTGTTTCCTATAATATGGAGTCTAAAAAAACTGAGATCAAACAGTAAAAATAAGCAGTGCAGATAAAATACAAACCAAGATTCTGTCACTGTGTTGCCTACTTCTTGCCTCAGATGCCTCAAAACTTTTAGCTTACTGTTTAGCTGTTATTCGAAATTGTTTATTACTGGCCAGCCGCCATATTGTTTCCTATAATATCTAAGCTCGCATTACCTCACCCACCAGCAGGAGCGTCTATTGGCCGGCTGCAGTGCAGTGCATTTTGGTAGTTGTAAGTTTTCTACCTCTTGAGCAAAAGCAAAGTGTTTTTGCTTTTGTTTTTTCCCAAAAAATTGGAACAGCCCTAAACAGCGCAAATCATTGGCTTTTGTGCAGTGTTGGCTGTCTTTGCCTCCAGTTCGCCAGCCGTACATCTGGACACAGATGTTTGACGTCATATGTAAAGAAGCTACTAGCTGTATTCGCATGTTGGGAAGCCAGTGAGGGATCACGATCTTGTGACTACATTAGCATCTCTTTAGCCCAGATCAGACCAAAGATTCGCAGCAAGAGGAGTTGAAACAGGCAACTACTTGCAACGCACCGTTATGCAACGTTCTAAAAACCTGCTGGTTCACACCAATGCAGCTAGATGAGGTGGTGTATCATCTCTGTGCAACAACTCTCTGTACTTCTGTTCTGATTTGCCGCTTTTCAGGCTAATTTTGTGGCTGAATATAATTTGTAGCTTTTTAAAATATGAATGAGGATAGTGATAGTGAGATACTGGCTACAGCTGCATTGTAGTGGTGAAATGGCCAAAAACAAAACCAGCATTATATGGACTGTATTCATAATCGATATGCTACAATAATATAAATAACCAGGGCCAAGTAATCAGTCAATGAGAATGAGGATGTAGGCGGGGCATAAGCACATAGAGCAAGCAGCAGCAGCGACCCACAGTCTGACACTGGCACAATGGAGGTCTTAAACAGAGGGCCCGGTGGGGACGGAGCAAATGCTGCAGCAAGCAAACACGCCGTCTGCGGTCATCTTGACTTGACCAGCGGACTTCACTACAAGCCGATCGGCTGTAGAAACAGGCGACATGTCTTATGTCTCAAACCAGGTGCAGGCAATTTGACCAGCTGAGTTGCAGGTGGCACCATCAGCCGGTTTGAGTCAAGCTCAGACGGCTAGATCACACCGCTGCAACTAAACTTTGCAGCGTTCTAAAACGGTTTTGTCTCGTTGAGAACATTGGTGTGAACTGGGCTTTATGAAAAGACCATATTTCCAGCAGTGAAATACGTCTTTAAAGTCTTTCTAAACAAGCACAAAGGGAGCATGATGGGTGGTGTTGAGATAGGGGTCCATGAGTTCATTCAGGACAAGTCAGACAAAGAAGGATGGGAACCACTGCTGTGAACTGTACTCTATTTTCAAACTGGTTGCAGCCCTGATATGGTCACCTTGACTGAACCAAAAGATCTGATCCTAATCTGATCACCAACACACTTCTTTTCCACGTGGCATGGAAACTGCAGCATCATAGCCCCTGTATGTAATTTGCTGCTGTTGTTGCTGTTGTTGTTGTTGTTGAGTCTGCCTGAGAGCTCCCCCTGTTTTTTTGTCAGGACTGGGGTTTTGTTGCCAGTGCTGACATTGTTGTAGTCAACCTTTGTCAGGACAAAAAAATAAAGCCTGTTTTTGTGATGGTAGAGCTCAGTTGCCTCAAGCAGAGTTCAGCTGTCTGCTGTTCACTCTGCTTCCTGGCTGGTAATGTCAAGCTCGCCTGGTTTCAGATCTGGATATTTCACCTGAGCTAAAAACACATAAAGGTCCAAAAAAAAAGGAATACATTGTCTGAATTTAGAAAAACGCGAACCAGATTGAAATTTGATATTCAAATAATGTGTCAAAACTAGTGTGAGTGTGTGTATGTGTGTGTGTGTGTGTGTGTGTGTGTGTGCGCGCGTGTGAGTGAATTCCCAGAAGTCCTTTAACATGCTGGAGGTGACCCTTTATGCTGACAAGCTAAATGATGAATAATGACTGTGCACCTTGAACAACCAAGACACTCACACACACACACACACACACACGCACGCACACACACAAATATAAGCATGCAGAGTGTGGAGGTACATGCTGTTAAGGGTTTATTGCTCATTATTTTGTGTGTGTGTGTGTGTGTGTGTGTGTGTGTGTGTGTGTGTGTGTGTGTTTGTGCGTGTGTGCATGCGTGCGTGCGTGTGTGTGTGTGTGTGTGTTTGTGTGTGTGTGTAGCGAGCGCTCCAGCCTCCCCCAGAGAGATGATGAGTCTGAAGGAACGCAAGATGGACTACGATTCCACGGCAACCAACGCTGGTTTCCATAGCAACAAAGGAGAGCACACATCCCGGAAAGACGGCATGGCAGGTGCGCGCTTGTGTGTGTGTGTGTGTGTGTGTGTGTGTGTGTGTATGTGTGTGTGTGAGATGGAGAGACAGAGAAGAATTAAATGATTCTATTTTATCCCCTCTTTATCTTTATTTCTCTTCTATTTTCATTCCCTATTTCTCCTCTCGCTTTCTCCCCTTATCTTTTTTCTTTGACCTCACACTATTTTTCTTCCCTTATACACTCTTTGATTTTTCTCTATCTTTGCCAGTCTTCTTTCCAGTATCTCTGTCTCTGCTTTCTCGCTATCTTCCCTGTCTCTCTTTGTCTCTTTTTCTGCCTCTCTCTGTCTCCCATTGTCTGTGTTTCTTTTCTTTTCTTTCATCCTCTGTTCTTTTTTGTCTTTCTCTCACAATGTTCTCATGAGGTCACAAGGGACGGACTAATTGCCACACTTTTAGACAAACTGCAGTAAGATTTGTGCTGTAATTAGCTGATTTTTGACTAAGCCAATTGTGGAGTTTCCCACGATTTTGTTGGTCTTTGAATTATTATTATTAGATGTCGTGGTATTTATTCACATCCTCTTTTCTCTGTCCTCCACCCATGCAGTTCAAGTATCCTGCGGGACATCTACGTTGTTCCGAAACTCTTACCTGACTGCCAGCGATGACATTAAGCAAAACCAGGTGAGTTAATAGGACTCTATAAATGTACTACTCACTTACACACCTTCATATACACACAGTAACATGCCAGCGCAGCAGGTTTTAGCAGGGCATGCATGTCGTCGGGGGCTGTCATAAATTGGCATATGCTGTCATGACAAGGTGGTTATTAGGAGAGATAGCAGCAGGATGGAAGAGGCACACACACACATGCAGGCAAGAAGGTGTCTCGCTGTGATAAGAGGCAGAGTGTGCATTAGAGACACGCCCTCAGCTCAGGCAGCGCCAAACCACTGCAGCCTGAAACCTCAGTCGATTGCGCTAATTATTTGCTTCTGTTTAATGACTCTGCTGGGGACGAGGGAGGGGGAACAGAGAGCAGCGCTGCCTTTGGCTGGGAATATTAGAAGTGGAAATTTCTTGATCATATTTATCAAATATGTAATTATTGTATAAGTTCCTTTGTGTGAATACAAACTTTGATTTTACCATTGTCAGTCAAACTAAGGGGCTTTTGCACATGCAGACGTCTACATGCGAACACACACACACACACAGAACTAGCCTGTGAGAGTTAGTGTTAGAGATAAATTTCCCCCCTCGGTACCTGCATGTAATAGAGAATTCACAGCATGAGTCCCTCCCCAATTGATTCCTATCTGAGCCTTTTTACCCATACTGCCTGCCTTTTCAAAACCTTCTCCCTCATGTGCTCACTCTCCACCTGCCACTCTCCTCTTGTCTCCATGTCCTCACCTTTATCTCCCTCCCTGATGACTCTCCATTCTTGTTTGCTACACCTTACCCCACCCCACCACCCACCACTTCCAACACTTCCTCACCAGGCTCCGGCCCAGCCCTGCGTCGTGCCTCCCCAGCCCCAGCAGGACAGCCCGCCAGCAGCCGTGCTAAAAGATTACGACCCCTACCCTCCCCCTCCTTCCTTCCCCCAGCCTCAGCCGCCGCAGCCTCCACCTCACAGCCAGAGTCGGAGCTTCAACGAGGTCTACTACGAGGACCAGGGACCTCCGCCTCCTCCGTCTCAGCCGCAGCCGCAGGTCCAGGCACAGGCCCAGCCTCAGGCCCAACCCCAGCAGCCTCCGAGCTCCACCGGACCGCCCCGAGACCCGCGGGAAGACCTGCGCATGCATCTGGGCCTCAAATCCACCGGGAACTACGTAGACTTCTACTCGGCCTCTCGGCCGTACAGCGAACTGAACTACGAGACCAGCCACTACCCGGCCTCGCCTGACTCCTGGGTCTAGTTAGACTATGATGATGGGGGGGCAAGAGAGAGTCTGAGTGTGTGTGTGTGAAAGGGATTATTTTTGCAAGCGATCAACAGCAGATTAACACAAGGTGACAGCAAGTGGCATGTTGAAACGGGGTCTTGTAGCCAGTGGCAGGAAATTTGTGTTCTCTAAAATAAGGGGGAAGCTAGACGGGGTTAAGAAATGAAGTCAGGTCGAGTGACAAAGAGAGACTGTGCATGTGCATGCGGACATTTTCCTTTTCTTTTTTTTTTTTCAAACCACTTTATTTCTTCAAAGTCAGCTCCATTGCACCGGTGAGTGGATAAGGAGGAAGTAGATATGAAGAAGTGTGTTAGAAAGGCTGAGAGAGGAGTGGGCAGTAGAATATTGAAAGAGAGAAAATGACCAGGCGGAGAGAGTGCGCAGAGACTTAGAGAGGAGAGGAGAGATGGGATCAAGAAATAATGGGCAGCGGATGAGGATGAGCTCTTACTCTGTAGGAGCAGGGAGTGTCCTGACCTTTTGTTGAAGACAGAGCGGACGAGGGAAGGGACAAAGATGGCATATGGGTTCTTGAGGAGGTCAGGAGGAATAAAAGCACAGAGAAAGATGAAAGCACATCAGGCACAAGGCAAGAAGTGGATGTTTACCATTTCAACCAAGTGACAAACGTAGCACCGCTTTTAACCCCTCCCCCCCTTTTTGTTGCGATGGCCTTGCAGCCTACGGAGGCTTCTTGTTTTCAAGGAATGTCATCTTCAACAGACTTCTTTTTCGTCACCATTCTTTTACATCTTTTTTTTATTTGTACTTTTCTAAATTTTCACTTTCACAAAAGCATTTTTATTTTCTGTGTACAGTTCAAAGGTGATATAGTGTGTATATTACACATGTTTTTGATGGGGCCACTTGTGAAAATATGATTTCTTTTTTCATGACTGACTACTGACTGAAACAACAAAAGCAACAAAAACAAGTGAAACGTGAACACAAGAAGCAGAAAAGACAGACATCGTCAGGATGGATGTCAGTGGACACCTTTTGTTTTTGCCCTTTTCCCAAGCCGGAGAGGAAACCCTGAGGAATTTGTGTTTTTCTCTCTCCATCAAATGAATTTCGTTGTGGACATGCTCAGACGTCAAGAGCAGTTCAAGGCTGCCAGAGCATCAGATTGGCAGAGCAGCATCGCTCCAGAGTCCCTGTCAACAAAAGTGCTTTTTCACTGCCTAAAGAATCTATGTGTATGTTTAAAGCACACTCTCTGTCTTTGGAAAGGGTCGTCTTTTCCTTTTGGGGAGCTGATATGTCTGACCATGTCGACTCTCAGTGGTTTCTCATCATCACTTGTGCATAAAAACTGGTCCTTCCGACAAGAGCCACCATGACTATTGTACATTTCAGTGTACAGTAGAGATAAAGAGACAGAGAGAGACATGACATTGTGCCAAACTTTGACACCTCGTGGACCAGTCCTCATGGACTTTAAAGGGACATTCTGTCGAAGTTTACAGACAATGACTGGATGACTCCCTCTGCTGTTTGTAACGTTTATTTTCTTGTGTTTTGATCAGGTGAAGCTGTACTTATTGCTGGGGATCATGGGTAACATCTCCCTCCCATAGATGTACAGACCTGCCTCTCTGTGTTGGCTGAGCATGTGTGGGCGTGCTTGTGTGGGGACACGTGTGCGTGCGTGCGTTTGTGTACGTGTGCATGTATGTGACAGAATGCGTGGCCCGTGTGTGTAAACGTAAACTTGAGCGAGCGTATCTATGCATGCATGTGTGTAGTAGCGTGTGTGTGTGTGTGTGTGTGTGTGTGTGCGCGTGCGTGTGTGCCTCTGTTGCGTGTATGTGCGTTCCTGTATAAATCAATGTCCAAACAAGGCATTCCTACCGACAGTTTGTCCAGTTTTACAACAAGAAAAACCAAGGTAAAAATCACTAGAATGAATTGTTGATATAGAATGACAAATCTATGAATATATGAATATAAATATAAATATATATATATAATTTTTATGTGCAGATGTCAGTGTCACTAAATGCAACAAATGTTCGCAGAGAAAAAATGATTATGTGGTGTACAACAGGACTCTTGTTCACTTGACCTAAACGTGGAAGCTGCTGATCAGCCCCCCTCCCCCCCAACCCCCCCCCCCCCCCCCCAAATCGAGACAAAAGAGAAACCCCACCTGAAGATGCTCAGGCTCTGGTGCGAGTTGTGTGTTATTGTGTGTCCATGCTTCTTAGATGACCCTGCTGAGAGAGGACCGTACTTGAACACAAGGAAAAATAAAAAGACTCTTTGCAATCAAACAACATTGTCTCCGCTACTGTCGATCATTTGAACCAAGTTTTCAGACAGAGATGTCCAGTTGTGTCGTGAATTAGCAGCTGTCAGATGCTTCCTTCACATGTACATTGTTTAAAGTGGTTTTCTCACAAGGAAAAAATTAATTATGTGTCGGGTTAATCTGACACGCTTTGATGCGTTTTAGATTAATTCACGGTTGTGCTCGTTCTTTCAGTCTGTCTTTTGTTCAAAAGGGCTTCAGGTGGCTTTGAAGTAGCATAATACCAGAACATTTTCCTTCCCACAGCCCTCCTTAGGTCTCTGAGCCAGACTTTTAAAAACAAAAAAAATAATTAGTAATAACAGGTCACAAAGTTTTTTACATATCCAGTCAGGTGAAACCAAGCAATGCTTACAAATACATAGAACATAAACACTGTAAATACATGTTGAATGCACCAGGGAACAGTGCACAACAACACTGATGCTTCTGTCATATGAAGCAATCCCATACACTAACACTTCAACAAACTCTACCTTGGAAAGCTTTCTATGACCACTTCAAGTTGAGGCTCTATCTGCAAAGTGCCATTCAACATCTGACACAAAATAAAACGAATACCTTAAAGCACCACCAAGATTTTATCAAGGAGTTGAAGGAGCACTTTACTGATTTGTGCACATGTTCAGTCTACCATACAGCCTGCAAAACAGCTGTATAATGTCTGCTGTGGCTGCGGAGTAGCTCTCTAAAGCCTGAGAAAATAACCTAAAGCAGTTTGGACTTGAGACTTAAACAGAAAGCTACAGTTACAAACTGGAGGTGTGTAGTTGGTGCTGTTTACCAAAGTGGGGTTGGACGAGGGGGTCTAATGAAAGACGCTGTCAAGTTTCATTATGGGAATTGTTGGAGTTAAGGGTTTTGGGGGCACGACTTGTATTCAAGCAGCAACCTCCAGGGCTGAACAATAAAGCCAATGCGAAAGTCCCAAAAACTGCAGTTCCTCAAATGGCCACTTGAGGCTGGCTCAACTTCACAGCAGAAATAAACATGTGTACAGCCTTGTATAAATAACAGTTTTGGTGTGTAAAGCGTTCAAATCAACTGTAGAGGGGAAGAATTTTTATGTAACTCATTTGTCTAAATTTTATTAGGACAGGATGTCTGCTCGGCATCACCTCAGATTATTCAAGTCACATAACCACCCTCTCCTCCAATTACAGTCACATCAGGTCATATTTTGGCTCAAAGAATCCATGATGGTGACGACCAAAATGCCAAACTGGAGGCACCACTGAAGGCGGGGCCCTGTTCTTTCCTATGTAAGTTGCTCAGTGGTGCATAAAGCCAAAAAAATTCAGAGTGTAAAACTACCTGGATCTTCGGCATCACTGAACCCACAGAACAAGCGCACTGGAGACTTTGCCTGCCAAGCTGGCTACTTCCACTTCTGTGCTGATCATTAGAAAATGGGGATAAAATGATTTAATCATGTGGCTCTTCTAGACTTTTGAAATGTCAACAGATCAAATCCTGATAGTGAAACTAATCAACTTGCGGGGGTTCTGACGTCTAAACAAATGTATCCACTAATTTACAGATGTTTCTTTGCTACTGTAAGCCAGTGACATAAGCATCACATGATGGACCCTGATGATGCTGCTAGATGGTTTGGCCACTGTGTGAAAGTGCCTTTAAAGTCCGGCGCACTTTCTGGAGGCTTGTTCAAAATGGGAGTTCACAAACCAAAGGGTGACATCATGGTGGCTACGTCCATTATACAGTCAATGCTGATACTACAGGATAAACTACAGGATGCTACTGTTGTCGTTTGCCGTTTATATTTGAATCTGTTTCTCTCCAGCCCCCTAATGTAATGGAAGTGCAGTACTTAGCTGGAGAACTCCTTTAAGCCTCCTACAGACTGTGCGATTTTAGCAATCTTATTAGTTTAGTGCAGCTACACTGTGTGACATGGACCTAATAAACTTAGGTATGACATTAAGTTTGATGTGTGCAGACTGTACGTTGGCAGTCTTTTCCTGAATCACAGGCTACGACGTACGGTGCAATAGCTTCCAGTACTGACTGTGTAAGGATGCTGCAAAGGTTATTACTTCTCCAGTGGTGAAACACAACATAGGGGGTCACATTACTAAACAACCTAAAGTTTTGTAGGCACTATAGACTGCAGTGTGTCTCTGTGTGTGTGTTTGCTAGCTGCTAGGTTGCTCACCTGACAGATGCAACTCTGCCGCTATTTCCTTTAATGCTTCATCCTTCTTTACGTGATCATGGTAAGAGCTGGAGGTAATATTGTACAAGCAAAGGCTTCTGCTGCAACAACTCCACAAGGTTTTCCGCTTTGCTGAAATCCCACACATTTAGCGTGTTTTGCCTCCATGGTAAGCTGCTGTCCTTATGTTTGTTTGGGTTCAGCCAACAATTCTCACTCCAACCTCGTCACATATCGACGTTTGGTCATGGAATTCCACGTCCACATACGACATGCAAGGTACCCTTGGTGCGTTGGTTGTTGACATTCTGGGACACCGTGTCAAGTTTTTCTTTCAAAATACACTTCTGTTTTCACAGGAAATTTATAGTTTATGTACAGTTTCTTTCAAAATAAATGCACTACATCAGTACAATACTGCAAATTGACAGACAGGGTTGGGTTTATGGAACAAAAGAACATGGTTAGGTTTAGGAAAAAAGAACAGGATTTGGCTTTAGAATCTTATGGGATGTGGGCAATGCTCTCTCGGGTGAAAATTGGTATTTGTTGGACCCATCCACCACTTCCGCCCGCTACAGTTGGACTTCTGCAGCCTTAACTTTCGTCAATGTCCTGCCACATTTCCCCCTGACGCCGCCAGGCTGTTAAACTATAACGGCAACCGGCTGCATATCATGCTGACGTTTAAAGACACCTTTTTTCGTTGGTTTCTGACGCTGCAAGTCACTGCCCATGCACTGGATTTCGACAACTTTGGAGTGAGAACGAGCTCCTTTAGTGCCAGTGCGTCATTTCATGCTGCATTTCTATTGGTTGGTTTGTATAGATGTAGGTGGTAACAGCAGTCACACAGCCCCAGTTTCTGACACTATCAAAATTTTATCCCAGGCTGTCCTTGATCGCAGGACCAAGACAACGGCCATCCTTGAACCTCTCACTCTACTGACGTAGGACCACCGTTTAAGAGCCACGACCAAAGATATCACCACGTTTCTTTCACGATGGTCATCTTTCGTCTGGGACGGCCCAAAATCACACAGTGTACACGAGGCTTCAACACTTCTCTATCAAAAATGTGGTACAGAACATACAGTGACTTAAACAGTGACACAATAACCTTTCAGCTGTTACAGTCAGAATCAGTATTCTCACAGTTGCCTACAATTGCACATAATAGAATTGTATGCACTTCATGTGTGATTTAGATTATATACAATAATACATATCACATGTATGTTTCAGAGCCATATTGTGTAGCGTGCTCTGTAGACATCAGAGACGCATCAAACTGCCAGAACAATGTCAATGATTTAAGATTGCTTTTACACAGACAATTTACCACCGTTGTCCCCCCTGGCTGACAAGCAACACTGTTAACATCTTGATACCATCATTTGTTCACACAAACATATTCGCTGGGGACTTGAGTGACAGGCGTGTGGGAACATGTTGTAAGATAATGCTCTGGATATCGTCCCTATTCACACTGCCTCTGATAATGACCCCTTTCTGATGCCGTGCAGTTAATGCACTTACCTTGAACAGTGTGGCAGTGACAGGCATGCATAAATATGATGGGGCTTAATATTTGACTGTGATGTCGCGTCTCAGACTGACGGTGGTGGGATGTGGTTAGAGTGGTGTTAATAGTATAATACAGAGATGTAAAGCCAATGCAAGGGGCTCTTACACCCACCAGGCTCCATTGTCACGTTAATGACAGTGGACAGACATCAAAGATGCAGTAATGGAAATTCCCATTTTGTATTTTTCCCATGGTTTTGTTCCCTTTATGCGTCGCCCCCTCCGACTTTGATCCCATTCATTCAGATATCCATCCTGAGATTGAACTGAACTGAGTATATTAAATGAATGAGGCTGAGCTGGAGGTAGCAGCATTTGTTACAATCCATTGGAATTCATGTCTCCCCCTCCTCTCTCCCTCCCTTCTCGTTCTTTGATGCTGTCTAGGTTAGGCCTGTGAAATGCAGTGTTGGGTAATAACTCCATTGCGTTGATTATTAGCCTTCACAATAGAGGCAAGCTTCCTCTGTCTGAGCACAGTCCCATAGTGGAAGGCTGGTGTAACTTAATGTGGCATGAAAATAGCTCCTCAATTTTCCTACGCACAGCCTCTCTAGAAACTGCCCTGTTCCACCCTGCAGACGCCTCCGGCCTTCACTGTTTCACTCCCTCTCTCCCGGCTTTCTCTCCATCTAATTCTCCCAGCGTCCCTGCCCATTCAGCCGTCACACACCTTAGGCAGGACTCAAAGGTGAGTGTGTGTGTGCGTACACATGTATGTGCGCGCAGGTGCATGTCAGCAGAGAGCCGGGGAGGACGTGAAGGGGAGACACAAAGTGAGATGTAAGGGAAAGAGAAGGAGACAGAGATGTAGTGGGGAGCAGGTGGAGGGTCTGTGATTTATACTCTGAGGATTTGAGCGTGAAATCAATTTGTGTTTGAGAAGAAGTGAGGCTCCGTGGAGCCACTGTGTGCCACAGATAGACCTTGAGAAATTAATGCTCTCATCTGAAGGGGAAGGGTGGAGCCTGAAGGAGAGGGAAGGTGAAGGAAGATGGAAAGGTAGGAGAGAAGGGTAGAGGAGACATGGGGAAGGACGTGGAGACTTTTGAAATGATGGAAACATTTCAGGCAAAATGTAGTAACAAACAGCGCATCAGTAGACGTCAAGGTTTTGGAAACAACATCTTGAAACTAGAAAACTTCAGATTAGGTTTTTTTTTAGTTTTGAAAAAACAATAAAGAAAATGAGAATGTCTCAGGAAACGTTTTCCTAAAAAAAAAAAAAAAAAAAATCTAAAACTTCTTCTATTTTTCACCAGCTAAGAGGAGTCTGTCAAATGGGCCCATAACAGCTGGCAGCTGAAATTAGGCCCCTGTTCAGGGACAAGCTACAGTTCAAATCATATGGTCTGCCCTCTGTTAAGGTGAATTGAAAGCTCTGAACACATCACTACTTTAACAGTTTTTTGCATTTGCATATACCCTGAGATACCTCTCTTTTAAAGCAAATTAAAAGGAATCATAAGTGAAACAGAAACATGCAAGAACAGTAAGTTGATTTTATACATAAAGCTAAACAGTGACTGTCAAGAGGAAAGATTTCTTTTGCTTTCTCCTTAAACCTGCAATAACTGTTTTTTTGGCCGCTTATGTGCTGCAGAAACAAACTGACATATTGTCGATCTTTTACGTTGATGTTAGCAAACAGTTGTTTATTTGCATATCCAGAAGAAACAGGGAAACATTAGCATTCATTTGGAGTCGTGTTTCTGGCCACCTGAGGCCTGTATTACGAAACAGGATTTGGAGTTACCGCGGTAACTTCAGGGATAACTCTGGGCTTTCAGTATTACAAAGCTGGTTCTCTTTTCACCAGGATAAATCACCGTGGTAACGTATGCTGACAGAGTATTGGATCACAACTTGTCAACACCCTGAACTCTGACCAATCAGATCTCTGACAAAAAAAGTATCCATGGGCAAGAGTCCAGAGTCTCAGGTTAAAAAGAATCATCTCATTGTTCCACTGGTTTTAAAACAGAGCTTCTAACAAACGGATAGACCGTTTACATCGCTAAACACGTGACTTCAGCTGTATTTTAACTTTCGCATATAAGTTTATTTGAGTCCGCAGTGACAGTGTTGCTATGTTACACTCCGATTCCATCACTGCAGCTCAAAATAACCTGAGACACCTGTGTGATGACAACTAGGGAAAAAAGGTCATATTTTATTAGAAGAATAATCAACACACTGTCAGTTGGCTCCCGTATGCCACATTCGGGTCAGATAGACCTCATCAGACATTAACTAGGCTACTTTAATACCATTTATTTCAGTAGCAGAAACAGTCTGGCATCACTTTAAAGTGTTTCATGTGACATATTCAGAGAAGTTTTGTCTCTAAAATACTCTATACTAATGTAATTTAAGTCTTGGCTGGCGGAAAATTTTGGATAGTGCCCTCAATGTTTCTACATTTTCCATTGTAAGATTACAGAGTATCTTTTACATCCCATGCCACTTACACATACACTCGCAGTTGCAGACACTTTCTGTACTGTTTCATCTCAAAGCATATTGTAAGGCAGATCACAAAGGTTAAGTTTGACCCTCCGTTATCCTGTTATAAGATGTGTTATGTGTTGCTAAATATAGCATGTTGATTGGTTAGTGAGAGTCACGTGAGCGCGCATGAGAACGTAACAAGATTCCCATGTTAGTTCAGTTTTGAAGTTGGATGTTGGAACGGTGCTCACGGCTCACTGCATGGACAGGCCTAGCTTGCTGTTCTGTGCCCGAGCCAGAGGCCACAACCCAACATAAAAGAGTGCCATTGAGATTTATGTTCTGTACTTACCGGCTGCAGTTCAGTAAAGTCTGCAAACGAAGATTCCTTGTTGTATGAAGTACTTTCCACCCACGCACTAAGGATTACAACTCATCAAACGGTCTGAGCACAACAGTATGAAGCAGTCTCCTTCATTCATGGTTCTGACTCATAATTAACACCCATGTCCCTTTCACATGACGCTCGTGGCTGGATAAGAAAACCCAGAGTTGACTGAGCTAGTTGATAACCAGCTGTATAGTAATAGTTATCCAGACAGCCAATCTTAGAGTTAGTCAAGCCAGACAATGAAAAGATATGCTGGGTAAGCTGAACTGGTTTCTTGGTACAGGCCTCTGATGCATGTAAATCCAGTATTTACTCTACTTTCAGCTCTAATGGTCAGATCCACTTGTTGAAGGAAATATCTGGCTTTTTAGCTGCTACATGCTCCGCTGTTCTCACTAGCTAGTCACTGTGTCCGTCAAGTCCAGTCTCACTCTGAAGTTGTCGAAATCCGGTGCTTGGGCAGTGAGTTGCTGCGTCAGAAACCAGTGAAAAAAGTGTGTCTTTTAACATCAGCATGATGCACAGCCAGTTGCCGTTACAGTTTAACGACACCCAGTGGCGGCAGGGGGAAATGTGGCGGGACAAGGACGAAAGTTAAGGCAGGAGGGGTGATGGATGGGTCCAACAAACACCTTTAACCCAACAGAGTGGTGTTCGCGTCCCATAAGATTCTAAAGCCAAACCCTGTTCTTTTTTCCGAAACCTAACCACACGTGTTTGTTGTTGAAGGAAAAAAACGTCAATTCGCGATGATGTACTGACGTGGTTCTTTTATTTTGAAAGAGACTGTATGTAACTGGTAAATTTCCTGTGAAAATGGAAGTGTGTTTTGAAAGAAGACAATGCATGTAACAGGCAGAACTTGACACGGTCCCAGAAGGTCAACAACCAACGCACCCAGGGTACCTTTCACGTTGTATGTGGACATCAGGGGCGATTGCTCTGAGACAACAAGGGAGGCTGAACTTCCCCTAACATTTCTTCAAAGAAATGGTCAAATATGCATTATTGAATTTACATTAAAATAAGAATTTACATTGCATTAAACGAGCCCTAGGATTTATTTCACATCATGACTATGATGTTTAATCGTCAGCTGTTTATCACCAGTTTTCAAATGCGACCTCCCTGTCATACATTCCCAGCGCGGTGGACGCGGAGCCTCCAAGCATTCCTATGAGACAGCGCTGAGCAGGTTTTTTTCATGCAGCAAAGCGAGACGGTCATTGGATAAAGTGGATAAAATGCAATAAAATCGTCACTTCGGAGCTAATGGAGCAGTGGGCGGGAGAGGACACTCTGTGTATGCATGATGATTGGAGGAATTATCTAAAAGGCTGAACCCTTCCAACCAAAGTGAGAAATAACTTTTCTCCAAATCTTCTGTTTTATACCACGTTGTATGGTAAATAATAAAGGCATGTGTGGTTCGATTGCTAAAATGGAAATGTTGGGTTTGTGTTTCACTGGCTTACAGTATGTGTGCTGAGCTTTGCCTCTTCATGGAGATAACTGAGAAGCTGCACCAAGAGGTAAAGAGAAGGATGGAGTGTGATTATGGAGGTGAAATTGCAGAGGACTATGATGAGAGATGATTGAAGAGATGTGGTATAAGAGAGGAGAACGCATTTGCAGACAAACAGGACTCTACAGCAGTCCTCCCAAATCCCCACTTATTAGAATCAAGTACATGGTCCTCTCATTTCTGATTTCCCTCGCTGTCATAAATTCTGCCGCATTTACTGGCTACATAACAGAGGAGGAAAAAAATACGTCAGGGAGCCTCCCCACAGCGAGGTGTTCACTGCTGTTTGACATGGGTGTTATCATTGGTTCATTTACACCTGCGGGAGTGGCAAGATGTTTCAATTTGATCCTTGCCAAGAATTCTTTCACAGGGCACTAAGACTGAACAGTGCTGATTAATACAGCCGAAGATAGCCTCGGAAAATCAGCAGTGATGGTAAACCTTTGAGAACAGCTCAGTGGGGGTAACAGTTCTGAACAAGACATCGCTGCTTTGATAAAGAGCTACATGTTAGTGAGTCAATATTTCAGATGTTTAATGTGTAGTTTTGTTATGTGGTGTTGATGTTGTATTGTTTTTGATTTTGTCTTTCTTTGCTTAGATTGAAGATTGCTTCATGGACCACTTAATTGACACTGTATTTGCTTTTAATGCCTGCATGTCCCTTGTTAATCACAGGGACAGACAGACTATCACGCTCACATTCATTCCTGTGGGTCCTTAAGAGTGGCCAATTAGCCCAACCTGCATGTCTGTGGACGACACTGAAAACAAGTTTTGCAGACTTGTTGTTTACCTTGTAAATTTTATAAGTCTGTAACTGATTTTAAATGTGACATGGACATCGTAGACCAAAAGTTGCCTGTAACACTCGAAAAAAAGGGTCTAAAACCGGCTGAACTTTATAAACATGGTTGTTATGGTCCATTAGGGAGTTGCAGAGTAAGGGGCTGTACGCATGCCGCGTCTTTAACCACCTGGAAAATGTGAGTTCAGGCGCTGGGCACTACTCTTGTGCCTACTTGTGTCAACTTTCAAGGGTGCAGAGGCAGGTTGCGTCTGAGGTTGCTAAGCGACCATGAGCAGCACTGTAATATAGCCCACTTACCAGAAATCCTGAGTGCAGAGCTGATCTTCCAGGCGTTGTTTTGTAAGTGGGTTATTTTGTAAGATGTCTGTCGGCTGTGATTGGTGGTTCCTCATCACATGACATGTGATGCGCGCCTGCCGCATGTCTACATTGAAAATAATAAATTTGAGGGTGCAAAAAACGAGTAAATAAGAGAAGTCACAAGGACGATCTGTTTAGATTTGAACACGTCTACTGTCATGCTAGCAGCTCTACTGAGGCACAATGGTGGTATGAGATCAGTGCTAACATTAGCACGCAAACATCACCTTACTCAGTGACGATGTGCATCAAGAATAAAGCTGACCATGATCACCATCTTAGTTCAGGCTGTTTGCATGCTAACATTTGCTAATTCTCATTAAACAATTCTGAAGCTGTTTTCATTGCAGATATTCAATCCTAAACTGAAGTATTTGACAAAAAAAATTCAGCCTGTTGATGGCATAAATTGGAAATTAACAGATCATCAAACTTAAGTGGAATTTATGCCTGTGCATCAGCTCAATGCAGAGCCTACGTAGTAGCGTATGCACATGGCCTAAGCTGCTGTGAGCATTTATACCTGTGTGATGGTGTGTCTGTGTCACTCTGCAGTTGCACCTACAAAACACTCGTCGGCAGCGGGGTTTCTGTGAAGTGCTGTGAAGTTTAGTTGATTCAACACACATTAAACATGGCTTAATAGTGACAATGTCAAGTACACAAATCAGCTTCACTATAACTCACAGTATTCACAGACAAACACTTGTCTTTTGCTGGACACATTTTCCAGACTTCCACTGAGACCTCCACCAGCCAGGGCCAACGGTGCATTCATGTGCTCCTCGGATGATCGTTCTTCCGAGCTCAGTGTGTTAATGAGGTTGTAATGTGGAAACAACATGGACACTACAAAGACGGTATGTTGTATTTTATTGCTCAGAGCATTTAAACAACACGCTGATAATGAACAGCAAAGGAAACAGATCAGATTTCAGATTTCTCTGGCAGCACATGAATGCAGCACATGGCTACAGAGGTTAGTGACACATCTGCAGTGCTACTTGCCCTCAAAGACGCTGACATTTAAATTGACACCATATGTATCAAACTCAAAAGGTTCGATCAGCTCAAAGGAACCAGAACTGTAAAAACAATCGGACCGTCCATCACTAGTGAATGCCGAATGTAACCTTTCTTGTTACATTAAAAAGCCAGATGTTAGCAGGTTTTTTGCGCAGTCGAAAAAGGGGCTCAATAGTTGCTGAGACATTTCAGTCTGGTCTAAAGTTGAGGACTGACTGACTGACAGATCGATGCTGCCATCCCTCCAGCCATGCCGCTAGCCTGGCATTGTGTGTCCATTCCATGCGGAGGTTTTGTGAACACCTCCTAACCATGGCTGAACCTGTCTCAGTATAAATCTGTGCTCAGAAAGAGATAAAGGAAGTAGTAGTTTTTTTGTTTTTTTTTACTTTATTAACACTGCAGCCTCTGAAATCGATCCAGTATGCAGAACAAAGCACAACCTGGACACCTTTCATCATGCTGAGCAGAATCCATCAATAACACCAAAACCATACAGAGATGAGTGAGTATATTTTGCACTCATGTCTCTATGGTGCCATTAAAGTGATGGCTACCTCGGGTGCACCCTGTCTTGAGGCAGCTGGAGGACTGCCCTCATAATAAGAACATGACTTTCCTAAGTGCCTGTGAGGAAAACCAGCTCTAGATTTACTATTTCTTTACTAAACTTGACCTCAGCCTCCTTGTGGAGGAGAACTAGAGCGAAGGGAGTAAACCTGTGGTGATCAATAAAGCATCACATTATTGCTAATCAATCGGCTTGTTGTGCTTCTTCTCTCCTTTCTCTCCTCTCTTTCCACCCTGGTTCAGTTTGACTATGATTGACATGGACGCATGCAACTAAGTGTACACTCATATGGACGGTTTTCTGTCACATGCACACACATGCACACACTAACACACACACACACACACCATAAGGCACCCTGTCAGGTATTGAATAGTCAATGCTGCAGAGCAGAGAAGAAGCCTTGGTTATTCATGTGTGATAGTGCTGCTGCAGAGGACCCAGCTGGCTCCCACAGAGCTCCGCCAGTGTGGCATGTGCTTGTGTGTGTGTTTGAGCGTGCGCGTGAGAGAGAAACGGAGGGTATGTATGTGTCAGAGGCATGATTGCATGTGTGTGAGAGAACAAATGTGTGTGTATGTGTGTGTACACACCTGTCAGTTTGAGCAAATTCACTCACCTGTGACGTCCTCATTCTGTCTCTCTGTAAGCCGTCACTGAGAGTGCTCCTCTCAAAGGCCCAGGCAACACATACACAAGCACACACACACACACTCACACACATACACACACACAGAGTCATATCAGCCATGGGCAGGTGTTGAGATCACTGACTTCTGAAGAGGATTTCACCTATGGCAGTTTGAATGTGTGCCATGTATTTTCACCCTGAGTAATGAATGCTCTCCCTCTCTCTCAGTTTTGCATGTGTGTGTGTGTGTGTATGTGTGAGAGAGAGAGAGTGAGGGGAAAAGGCGAGGAACAGAAAAAAAGGGTGGAGGGAGAGTGACACACAAAAAAAGAAAGTGTGAGAGGGAGGGAAAAAACGAGCTGGATGTGGTGCTCTGTATCTTTTGCTTTGGAGTTGTGCAGTTTCTATCAGTGACTCTTCAATTTTTCTGGGACATCACAGGCCGAGCTTTGTTGGAGTGACAGTGATGATGAATCCTGTAGGACACAAACGCCCACATGCACAACTGGAGATGCTTCTCTGATGTAGTAAAGCTGCATTCTTCCATCTAGTGGCCACATATGTACACGCACATGCGTGCATTCATGGGTGTATGAGCCACACAGGCACGTACAAACAGGTGACTGGTGACAGGGTTGGTTGATAGATTTGAAATCAATATCATTGCATCTGAATAATAAGGACAAGAGCCTACGAATTTATACTAGAAAGCTTTAGTTACAAACTTGATATGTTGAGTTTGAAAGATGTGAGCATTTACCAAACATGGAGGGTGTCACAAAGGATGTCAAGTTGCATTATGGGGAATGTAGGGTCATGACTTATATAGAGACTAAAAGTAGCTTGGCCTCTGGTGCATTCATTTAGACTGTTTCTTTTTTGTTTGTTTTTTGCTGGAAGTCCGTCTCTTACAAGCCCAACACATTTATGGAAGGCCACTGCTAAATCACCGGGGGTTCCTTTGATTAAGGATTCATATCATCTAATTACTGCTGAAGCATCCAAATTGCCTCTTGCAAAATTTGTTACTAAGAGCTAAGTAAAACTTTTTAAAGACACCTTTGACTTTATAAACATCAAATATCAAATACTTTCTTTCCTTCGAAGTCCAGATATCGGTCAGCAAAATGTGATTTATACACAGAGGTCAAATTAGAAGTAGTAGTGGTTTATTTTGGTCATTATCAAACTTATACCAAATATACACATGAAAAAAAAAGTAATAATAGTGATAAACAGGGCTGCCCCAGACTGAGAATTTTCCTAGTCAACCAGTAGTCGTCATTTAGGGCCATTAGTCGACTAGTCGCCTGCATGTTTACGATATTAATGTAATTATTAAATGATATATTTTGGGCGGGGCAACACAATGGTTTGAGTTGAAGGTGTGAGAAAGAATAGTATCAGTAACATTGTTAACACTGTGCTACATTACAGAGAAATACAAACCGCACTAATGAACCTTCATTAATATAGGCCTATATTTTATCTACAAGTGCACGTCACACACTGAGCGAGCTGCCTGTTAATGACACTGTGGGCTAATGGGCATGTAGCTACTTCCACGTTTCAGATGATACGTCATGTTTGTAGTTGACTAGTCTGAGTGGGCAGAAGTTCACTGCATAGGTCAGCCTTTCATTGGGCGGAACGAGCCTCCCGCTGAAGTCCCGCCCTACCACCTCCAGTTGTGTAGCAGTTTTCAACTGTTTTCATCACATCCTTTACTAACTTTTGCTGTGTTTGATCTTGCGGGGATGTAGCCATTTTTCTGCCATGGTTCACGTCCTGTCGGTGATATTTTTGTGGGCGTGTTACACCAAAACCTGTTTCCCCCCGGCAATATTTTTGCAAGCGCACCGTTGCTGTGGACCCGCCCAGAACGATTGTGATAGGTTGAAAGAAGTACCAGCAGCTGGGGCATTTTTTTGTCCAATCTTAAAGTGAGAGTCGGCCCAGCCAGACCTTTCTTTTATTGAGAAAGGTCTGGTGAGTGAGACTAGTAGTCGACCAATGAAGATGAGTTTACATATCACCTTGGGTTCGTCCTTCACCTTCTCAAAATGATCCCACACTTTGGATTTCCTGCCCGACATGTTATTAACTAGCCTGTGGAATAACCGCTGGTACCAGCCCTGGAAATTAATGTGAGCATGGCCACTTCCTGTGTCTGTCCTTTCATATTAAATTCCCACATGGTCCAGTCATACAGGTTTTGATTTATTTTGACAAGGCACAATATTAAATCATTACTTTTTGAATCCGTGACAAACCACAGCAAGTTAAGCTGACTGAAATGGTGCAGGCTGAAGCCTTAGCTTATTGCACAGACCCTTTTTACACGAGGGAGGGAGACAATAACATTTTTGATAATTCAGGAACTCTGTTGCTGTGACTGTGCACAGTCCTCCCTCTGTGCCAGGGATACTCCCCTGGGCTACTGTTGTCAGTAAGAATGACATCTCATTCAGCTTGTCTTGTTAAATAAGACTTAACAAAGTCCAAACATTTTAATTAGACATCAGAATTCATCCTTTTTATCAGCAGACTGCTTCCTGACCTGGGATTGAACTCCTGGCCTTTTGATTGGTTGTCAACACCCTCCTCAGGGACACTAATGTCCTGGCAACACACTCTTGAACTTTGAGGACAGATGTAAAGCTGGGACCACCTCTCCACTGCCAAAACTCATTGGTAATCAGCAGTGTGTGTGTGAGCATGTGTGTGTGCTTGCACAGTAAACTTGTGGGTGCGGGGTGACATTACAAACACTGCCTTTTAAATTATTGGAATGTATCTGTATTCTTTATCTTTTTTTTGTCGTGTATGTCAATGAATAATTCAAATGTACTCAATTTAAAATGGTGTGTGCGCAATTGTGTGTGTGTGTGTGTGTGTGTGTGTGTGTGTGTGTGTGTGTGGACTGTGAGTGCAGCGGGCATCATTTCTTCTGATGGTCCGAGTGAAGCACGCAGCTGCCACTTCACACTGCAGTTAAGCCATTATAGAGTTGACGCCTGGTCTGCACGCATCACTGTGACCACACACACTCACACACACACACACGCACACACAGCACACACTGTAATCTCATGACCTCACATGTAAATGTATGCATATACTCATCAGATGAATTATGCCTAATAAATATCACATAAAGCACATTGCAGTGTAAACAGCTATAAATGAACAGCTGCTGCACCACCACAGAAATGCACACATATAGGTCATACTTTACGGTACTGTGCATATGTGCTCTCAGTCTTCTATGAACTGAAGCAGAGGCACATGCATACCTTGAAACTATTACCCTTAGTTTCATTTTTTGTCCTTTTTTATCAAACTTTTCTCAGTCGCCTCTAACACCTCGAGGCTTTGCCTGCAATTCTCAGCTCTGCCCAAGGACACTGTCACATCAGCCAATTAATGAACCACTGTGGACTTATGGTGCGCAAACAGAAAGTAGGTGGTCAAAGAGGTCACCACTGTCACACAGCTTTCTTTTTTCTCTGTGCTGGATAGTCTCTTTTGCCTTTTATTGCTCATTCTGCCAATGCTTCGGCTGCTGCTGTTTTGGCACGACTGCGGGCTTTAAGGTGACAGAGGGAAACTGGCTGCTTCATTAGAAGACGTCTCAGCTGAATAAATGCTTCAGTCTTACAGGCTGTGTAGGTGGACAGCTACCAGGCACTTAAAGTTGTTGCTTTCAACTTTTCTAATGTGCTGTGATTTAAATGATTTATCAGTCGGAGGGCAACAATATTTACTCCCACAATTAACAGTTGCATAATATTGAAGTCAGACGTCAGCCTGTGAGCTCTTTGGATCTTTAAATTTGTCATTTTCTGTCACAAAGCACTTAATTTCTCGATACAGGCTCTGCTGATTGCTTCTTTGTGGACCCAATCATATTTTCATTTTCTTTTTCAAGTGGCACTGTTAAGTGGTAAAAACAATTATGAGTACACGGGATCAAGTACAACAATTCAGATGGATAAACAGAATAGAGAAAACTAAATGAATATAGCAGCAATTACACACAAAAATAAAAATGAGAATTAAATAAATATATATAAGAATAATAATAAGCTGAAAATTGAAATATATTGCTATTTATTTTTTAATAAGCCTTATTTGTGCTCACTGCTGGATGCAGCTATTAACTGATAAACTCAAGTGCTTTGTTTTATTTTGTCTTTTTCAATTAAAGTATTTCAACTACATTATTCACATATTCAGATTTTTTTTTAACCAACATTCTTTGTTGCACACAAGTTTGCCTACAGAGATATAAACAGATACATAGGCAACAAAATAAAATGAAATAAAATTAAATTAAATAAGACAAAAAATGAAAACCAAACAAAAATAAATAAATTTACATTTTATAATGCCAAAATTTGTGTTATAATCATCATATAATTGATAAATTAAATCTTACTTCATGATGTTAAACATGCAGTAAGATGGTGTTATATTGTTGAAGTTTATTAATAAAGTGCAGGAAAATCGGATTGTTTTCTGACTGATTTTCATATGAATATGGAATTTTCCAAAAATAATAAAACGTTGCATGATAAACATGTTATTTTTCATTTAATCTTGACTATACTATAGTATTACATTACACTTATTTTTTATCTTAAGTTTCTTTTTTATTTTTAAAGTTGTATACATCAGTCCAAAACTTTAAATATTCATATTTTTTGTATTTTTTTTATCAAAAATATTTTTATTCAGCCTATTTATTTATTTATTTTTTGACCAGATCTTATTTTTTTATTTATCTATTTTTTTTTTCATTGTAGAGGAGATGATTTAGTTATTTTTCTTGTTCTTCTTCTTCCTTTTGGCCAGATCTTATTTTTCTTTTATTTTAGCTGCGATAATTTAAGGTTTTTTTGTTTTGTTTTGTTTTATTTTATTTTATTTTATTTTTACCAAATCTTTTTTATTTCTTATTCTTAGAGGAGATTTTTTTTTTTTTTTTTTGCTACTGCAAGAATAATCCTCCATATATGCTCATCACACTTGTAAACAGGAGGATACATTTGTTAATTTATTAATAACTGTAACCAAACATGAATTCCCTTCACATATTCAGACGCTGCCTACGTCTAACGTCATCGCGCTCCTTACGTCTTCCAGCTCCCGACGGTCCCGCATTACGTCATCACGCACCGTTTCCAAACAATACTCAGGAAAAAGCCACGTTGACGTCCCAGGCTGAAGTGTAGTCCACATTTTGAGGCAGAATAAAGCAGGAATTTAGTTTGTCGGACGCTCTCGGATCGTTTCCGCTGCAGACTCCACATCAGTGCAGACATGTCGTCGCCGCCGAAGGAGAAAGTGGAAACCAAAGGAGGACATGCCCCTGCAGGTAAAGCTCCTTATGCTGCTGCTGCTGCTGCTGCTGTTGTGCTGTTTGTCAAAGCTTCCTTAAAACATGAAGGCCTTTGTTTGCTTCTGCTGTGTGTCAAACCAAACAGCACATGATGATGATTAATACTTATCCAATCACTACACTTGGAGATGCCTCCGACTGGCTGCGTGTCTCAGCCTTCAACACTGCATGCATCTGCCATATTTCACAGTTTCGCACATTTCCTCACTTCCTGATTGGCCTCAGATCTTGCAACATTATCAAACCTGGTGTTATTGTAGCGATTGATAATCACGGCAGTGTAATGTAAAGGTTTAGTTGCTATCTTGCAGTAATCTGCTGCTGCATGGCGATGACGTGGAGGTCACAGGCTCCAGTCCTGTGGATGTGGGCTGTGTGAAACACGTACGTGGACATGGGAAATGTGGCAGGGCACTGGGCCTCAGCAGCTGCAGTCCTGATAGCACAGTGAGATAAGAAATGCCCCTCGTACCCAACCTGTGATTAGTGGGAGGCCCTCAGCACACATGACTCAGTCTTTAACACACTTACAGGTGTGTTAGGAGCACTGACATTTTAGTTTCTGTAACCAGCCCCTCTGTAGTGAGGTGAGAGGTCAATGTCAGGAGCACAACAGCTGTCCTGCAGCTGCTAACACCTCAGGGACTTAAGAGCACATTGGCAGGATGGCTGCTCGCCACCACAGCCATCTTAACTTGGTCTTTCCATTGCGGGAATAATCTCCCTGTGTTAACCTGCTGTGCAACTTCAACATGTGCTCATGATCTAATTAATCAATATAGAGGTCACACATTCATCTTAACTATTAAGTTAAAGTCTTATACAGTACATTGTGAGGTAAGTACAGCGTCTTATTTTTATTTATTGATTTATTTTTAACTTTTATTAAACTAGGAAGTCCCATTGAGATCAAAAATCTTTTAGCAGCCAATTAAAACACATTTAAAATGCAACAAATACGTCATAAAATACAAAAATCCACAATAATACAACAACTATTCAAACATAGTGGCCTCTCAGGAAAAACAAGGGCATGTCTCTGTCAACACATTCTTTATGATGCCCTTAAATTCATCAATAGAAAAGTGATAAGTGTTTCTAATTTTAGATCTTTGTGAAGATTGTTCAGTGTCCAAGGTGCAGAGTAGGAGAATGCAGTTTTCCCCACATCTGTTAAAACTCAGGGGTTCATTAAAAAGCTGCCACTTGGAGGAGTGTAGCTGGGAACTACCAGAGCTGAAGTTTGCCCAATATTGCTTTGTAGATGAAAATATACCAGTGCTGATGTGTACGAATGGTCAGTGATGTCCAACCCACCAAATCATAAAGAATACAATGATGAGTAAGTGACTTAGCATCTGTAATAAAACGTAAAGATGCATGGTACACTGAATCAAGGCGACGTAAATTGGAGGAGGTTGCATGCATATACAATATATCACAGTAATCAGTCACAATTACAAGATTCTGTGCAAAATACTGCCGCCAAGAAAACTGTTTTTTGGTTAGGGTATAGAAGAGGATGGAAACTGTTGCTTTTGTTTTGTTTTTTTTTGTTTGTTTTGGTTCTCTCCTCATGTGGCACCTTTTTGGGCGACTATCAAAACATGGCCTGCATCAAGTTCAATTGTTTTAACCACGTGCCCTTAAACAATAATGCTTGGTGAATTAAACAACGTTTGTCCTAGCATTTTAAATACTTAAAGGAAAATTAGGAAAAAGATTTATTGTTGTTTAAAGATGGCACAGAGTCTTATCGTGTGTCTCAAATCACATACTTCCGTTAGTACACTTCTATGTAGTATACTATGTGCACTATGTACTCATTGGCGTAGCGCAGAAATTTCGACGAGGTAGTGTTTTCTCAAACCAAACACGGCCAGAAATGACAACCGCAAATTAGCTAGTTAGCAAACTAGCATTTGCGTTATCGTTCGTGGTACCAAATCATTATAGCCTGGTTCCAGACCATAGACCCCGCCCACTCAACTGAGTAGGCTTGCATCTCTGGTCTGGCATACTTTAATGAATTTGCGATTTATCTCGTCCAAACGATGGACGGACCAATGAATGCCGGGGGTCTAGCGATTAGCCAATCAGTGCCACGCTGATGTCAAGCTGTACGCCGGTGGGTAACTGGTGAGGATAGCAACAATGGCGACCGCTACAGATCCTACAGACCACATTAACGATGCTATCGAGGTATTTCGCCACTACTCGCGTTAATGGAGGACCAAATTAAGGAAGCTGCTAAACTGGATTTAACGGCGATGCAGCTGGGCGTGCACGACGACGGAGACATTTTAAACGGGCAATGCTGGCTTGTTTTCGGCACCCCTAAGGCATGGATACTAATGACGTCATTTTCTGGGTGAGTCATTGATCTCTACTGATTGGTTCGGGAAAAATCACATTCCCTCCCCCTTGTAAATCGCCTTCAGTGGAAGCCATGTCAGACTGAAGGTTCTGGGAGCTTCAGTCTGACACTCAGGCTAAAATCATTACAAACTGCTAAATTAACCCAATAAACATACTGCTGGCTTATACTCAACAACAGTATAGTGGTGCTTAGTGCAAAAAACACATGTATTTGTACAATGCAGCTACATTCACGGTCGCACAGTCCTCGGCCGCCATTTCCAGTTTGAAAAGTGGTCCCTCCCCTTCCGCTGCGTAGCCAAGATGGTGACCATTGAGGGCGAGAAGTGTCCATAGTTCCACACTCAACTTCTTGACCGTTTTGAGTGCACCATCCGGGTACTCACAGTGCACTACATTTTTCCATACTTCTCAGTGTGAACGCACTTATGCACTCAAAATAGTAAGTAGGTACAGAAGTACGCGATTTGAGACACAGCATTATTTTTACCTAACCACCAAAATGCAATATGGCTTAAATGTATTGTTTTATATCAGTATCTGGGATCTTTGTAGTATCTCACGGTCTTAATTAGCTGACAATAAGTTAACTCTGAAAAAACACACGTTCTCATCATTGACCCTGAACGTATCTCAAAACAAATTCAGCCCCATCGCCACGTGCATAAAATCAGGTGTAAAAAATCTGTGTGTTATTCCAGACAGTAATTTGACTCTGGAGCAACATGTAAAGAATGTAGTCCAGTCTTGTTTTCACCAGCTGAAGAATATCTCCAAATGTAGGTCACGTCTGTCCTCCAATAACCCAGAGAAAATCATACTTGCTCTTACATCCGCCCGCCTCCATTACTGTAATGCCTTGCTCACCTGCAGCCACCAACAAATGGATCCTTACACATCACACCTATCTTGGCCTCCCTGCATTGGCTTCCAGTCTCTGTTAGAGTCCATTTAAAGTTCTTTTAATCATATTCAAAGCTCTGATAGGCTTATTGTGTGTATGGAAGTGTGCAGCCATGTGTATATGTATGCATGCTTACAGTTATATGTTCAGCTCTTGAACCAACTTTCTCAGTTCGTCTGGTAGTAAATGCATATATGTGTGTGTGTGTGTGTGTGTGTGTGTGTGTGTTGCAGTAAAAGCAGGAGGTATGAGGATAGTGCAGAAGCACCCGCAGGCCGCTGCTCCCGAGCCACCGCAGAAAGATGAGGATGAAGAGGAGTACGTCAGCAGCAGGTAACACACCTATACAGTCATGGAGAGATAACTGAACAGGCCTACAGGGCAGGGGCCCAAGGAGGGAGGAGGCCCCTGGCTGTGGTTGTAAAGAGAGACAAACTGTGTGTTCCAGTACCCACACTACCATACTATACAGTGTGCCTGAAAAAGATTTAGTATGTCCCAAAACATGGTGTGTCAAATGCAGTATACCAAAAATATCAGGATGTTCTACTACACCCGGTCTGATTTTAAGCCAGCATGCTTTTCTGGCAAACAGATGATGGCTGAATAGCTGTCAGATGTCATAGTGACAAATGACAGCGCATTCAAGTAACTGATGACCAGACGAACAGTAGTTCGTCAAATTGGTTGTTTAAGTGACCAAATAAACATAAATATTACAAACAACAATAGGACGTAACTATGAAAATGACACTGCAGATGTAATTTCACTGTCGCAAATATATGTTAGAATCTACAATCTGTGCAGTTATAGCTTTAAAGTTAAACTGCATACATTGCAAAGTAACAACAGTAGAGCTCTCCAGGTTGATCTCCGTCTCTGGCGAACTCTGAGTGCCGTTTGTTTATCTCCAAGGTGATGGATATAAAAGCAAGAGGGTCAAAGCTCAGGGTGTGTAATGAGAAAGTAGTGTGTCCTGTTTGTGTCCATAGAGCATGCAACAGTACATACTTTTTAAGGGCAGCTGCAGTACCTACTAAAAGTAAAAAGAAAAAGCATGTGATTTGGAACACACCCAAAATGACCATAAAGACACATGTAATGACCACAAAGACAGACGTATTGACCATAAAGAGAGACCAAAGGACGACAATGAGATGCAAAAACATTTTTTAGCATTGGCCACCAGGCCCCTGAATTAGGAGGCCAAAGTACGTTTTTGGTGGCCTAAATGTCAGCTCATTTCAAAACAATAAAGAGCCTTCTTTAACTGTGACACACCAATAAATGAAAAGACACTGAAAGTTCTTTGTAAACATATCATATATTTAGTTTGCAGTCTACTCCCCACCCTTTGCCTCATTCATATCTCACTGGCTCCCTCCTTACATGTGCTATACAAACATTACAAAAAGCAGTACAAAACCTCTTCTACATACTTCCAGGGGTACCTTTCTAGCCACTTCACCTGCTTTGTTTCTGGGTCTTCTCTAAGGATCACGTTAACAGTGTAAGCAGGCTTAGTAAACCCATACTTTACCATATGGTTAGCAACAAATCGGTCACCGGCTAGCCACATATCCATTGCTAGCCGGCGACAAGTACTTTTCACTGTTTCTGTAGAACGTTGAACTGAACACGAATGAGTCGAGATGTTTGAGGGACTGTAACGTTGTGCTGGCGAAGGCTTTGCAGTATGGTGATTTTTATTAGTTATTTAAAGGCCCATTTATGCTCCCTTTACGTACGAAAATGTATACGTCCGTTTCAAACGATGTTACCGTCACTGCCCACATACTTACATGCGCCCTTTACGCTGGCATGGATGTTAACCAATATATCCACCAGGAGGCAGCCCAGCGTCAAAAGTTTATGACAACAACAAACTCAAAAACAAACATGCCGACTGTGGAGGAGCTACTGATAATGTACCTCTTGCATAAAAGACAAAAACAGGGGCAGCGTTGTAGGAGGCGGTGGTTGGTGAGGCTGTTAAATACATCGCGACTGGAGGATGGAGAATTCTGTTCTCTAGTACTGCCGATGAGAGAAATTGAATTGTTATTTCTTCTTCATGTCTCACTAGAGCTTCGTATTGGGTAGTGACGGCAACACTGCGAAACGAAATCAAATGAACGCGGAGCACGGACAGAAGGCTCCGTCTGTATCGGGATCCATATTTAACGTTGAGCATAAATGAGCCATAATGCTCATTTAAGCTAGACAGGAAATCTCATTCTCAAAAGAGACTAGAGAAAACTCAAGGGGCGACCTACAGGCGATATCTGGTGACCACAGGGCAACTTTTTGTGGTCACAGTCCGTCAGGCACATGGCACATGAGGAATCCGTAAAAATGACCACAAAGAAAGACAAAACGACTGTAGATAGACATGCAGTGACCACAAATAGAGACAAAACAACTACAAGGAGAAACATGGGGACTGCACAGAGAGACAGAAGGACCCTGAGGCGATACAAAATGAATACAGAAGTCGTGGCCATGCCATGTATAGTCGTTTTGTGTGTCTTTGAGTCTGAATGTCTTGCTTTTATATTGGAGAGGTGAGGGAGACCTCGTGTTGTCCGTGCCCAGGGGCCCATTGTCTCATAATTTGTCCATGCGCTCAGTAAAGACACACACAAGCAGCTACATACATTTACTGCAGAGGTAAAACTGATTCTCTACAGTAAGATGGAGAGATCTTGATTTGTACGTTATTAATCACACCCACACACACAAACGCACCCTGCAAATTGTCAACTAAGCAATTTAGCCTCTTCCACGTTTCTATAAGGCTGCACTGTAGGCAATTCTGCTGCAGACTTGTTGTGTACTGTTGCCAACTAATTTGGTAAACAACATAATTACTGCATAATTACAGCATTAACTTGAACAGCCCATTCAGCAGTCGCTATTGTTTGCCATAAGCAGCCTCGGTTTGCATGTTTTACATCACGCCGGCTCTCTTTCTGAGTGACAATAATTGTTCTGTTTCCATATTAGCATGTTCAGTTTTTGCCGCTTGAATGCATTGTTCCTACTGAGGTCACTCTGTTCTGCAGGGTGGTGCAAGTTGTTGCTTTTTTTCCAACGTAATTGTGTGTGTCTGCTTCTACACCCACATACGTCTACTCAATATTCATGAGTATCGGTACAGGTGGCATATTCACACCGCATATCAGTGTGTGTGTGTGTGTGTGTGTGTGTGTGTGTGTGCGTGTTAATCAGAGGTGATAAATGAGAACTGACGAGCAGTGCACAGCCGAGAGCAGGGTTCAAGAACATTGCCAACTGTCAAGAAATTCTGCATGTGTGTACTTTAGACACGCAACCTCACACACACACACTAAAATATACATTACATGTGCTTCTCCCACTTTGTGTCTGTTGACGAGTATTTTCCTGTAATTCAGAGCAGGAATAGAATCAAGCCCGTCCGTGGCAATAAGTCATTTCCTTTTGCTCTGTGCCAAGTTGAGTGGCAGTAATAGACAGAGCATAAAAGTGAAAAGTGAGGTCAAGTAGATAACAGAAGTAGAAAAACAACATGCAAGCTTGGCTTTTACTTCTCAAGGGTGAAGGCTCGCTTGAGGAAGAGATCACTTCAGACAATCAGAGAAATGCTACAGTTGTAGGAGACACTGGTCAGGGTGTAACCACCATTCCAGTCTTTTAAATATGCACTTCCTGATTTTTGTTGTGTTGCTTCACAGGACATGGCGCAATACTGCATAACTTTGAGAATTAAACAGTCTTTTCTTTATGAATGAATCTTGCAAGTAATGACATGTATGAAAATGCCATTAAAAGTTCCTCGAGCCTGGTGCCTTCTTTTATCCGACCGACAGTCCAAAACCTAAAGAGTTTCAGTTTACAATAGAGAAACACAGCAAAACCATGGGGGACCCCGAGGCATTCCCAGGCCAGATGAGATATGTAATCCAAATCCAGTGTGTTCTGGGTCTGCCCCGGGGCCTCCTACCTATGGGACATGCCCAAAACACCTCCAGCAGAGGCGCCCAGAAGGCATCCTGATCAGATGCCCAAACCACCTCAACTGACCCCTTTCGACATGAAGGAGAAGCAGATCTATTCCGAGCTCCCTCCGGATATCCGAGCTCCTTACCCTATCTCTAAGGCTGAGTCCAACCACACCATGGAGGAAACTCATTTCGGCTGCTTGTATCCGTGATCTCATTCTTTCGGTCACTACCCAGAGCTCATGACCATAAGTGAGGGTTGGGACGTAGATGGATCAGTAAATCGAAAGCTTTGCCTTTTGGCTCAGCTCCTTCTTCACCATACCGACAATCCATCTCACGCTCCATTCTACCCTCACTCGTGAAACAAGACCCTGAGATAGTTGAACACCCTCACATGAAGCAGTAACTTTCTCCCAACCCAGAGGGACAATCCACTGGTTTCCGGCAAAGAACCACAACCTCAGATTTGGAGGTGCTAACTCTCATCCCGACCGCTTCACACTCGGCTGCAAACCACCCCAGTGCCTGCTGGAGGTCACGGTGTGATGAAGCCAACAGAACCACATCATCTGCAAAAAGCAGAGATGCAGTTCTGAGGTCCCCAAACCAGACCCTTCCTCCCCCCGGCTGGGATTGTCTCAGTTATCGGTTATCCAAAAGGTTACATTTCCTGTCAGTTATCTGATCAGTTGAGCTCTAAATTAAATTAATACTTGATTGTTAATCCCCAGTGCGGTGATGTCATTCTAAAGAGCAGGAGCAAATGTGCGTTCAGATTCCAAAGAAATGACTCCCCACTGTTTTTATAATTATATCATTACCTTTATTACTTGCATTGCAGTCTTACTTGAAGACATGATGAGTGTGTTTTGATAACTGGCAGAGGAGCCAGCTGAATGTCTGCTTTGTAAAGTCAGTATATAACATTGTGGGTTTACATATCTCTGACTCTTCTCTCTCATGTGCTAACTGGCCTCTTGTCTCACCAGAGACACACAGGGTTGAACAGTCCCCTGAGTATTTATTCTTCTCACTTTATTTCCTTTTAGAGCTTCCAGTCAAAGAAGAGAAATCATTACTTTGGCTGTGAAAATAAATTAGACAAACAGTGCATTTTAATCACTGAGGGATACCATTTCAATCCTTTAGCTTGATAAACTCCCCTCGGCCTGGCTGTGTGAACGCAGGTTTACCTTCCCTCCTGCGAAATGTTTATCTTTACCTAAAAAATGACCTGTCAGCCCATCCAAAAAGAGAGGCTGAGTAACTGCACTCCATCAGCGAATGCAGTCGCTGAAACTCCCTCAGTCACGGCGCACTCTGTCTGTCCCTCTCCATGTCACGCTGATGGACGTCTAGCAGGTGGCTACTGGGTAAATTTCACATTAGCAGCAGCCAGTGAAGCGTTGTAGTCAGGGGAACACCTGCCGTACCCAATCTAGCCGAGATGGACAGATGGGGCAAAGAGGGAGAGATAGGTGGCCGGAATTATGGCGAGGAGGAGAGGGGGGATTATTATGGTATGGAAAGCAAGGGATGATATGAAGATATGAAAAAAGGAAAAGGTTTTACTCAGTAAGAGAGGGAGTAATAGGAGAAGGGTGGCTTCGGGTGAGATACAGGCATGAAGGGGAGACATAAGCCAGAGCGAGCTGGTGACCCAGTAGAGGCTTCCTGCCTGCTGACTGTCAGGTGAATGTGCTTCAAATGCATCTGGAATAAATCTACCGAGCATTCAGGTAAATCCATGTTTCTCCGTCTGTTTGAAAATATGCTGTTGCAGTGAGACTTAGAGATGCAGGAGGAGAGGAGAAGGAGACATAGTATAAGGAGGTAAACACACAAACATATGGTTGCTTCATCACGCAACATATTGCTTCCTGTTCAAGTGAGTATATGTTTTATGAACTGCTCGCACATCAGCTCCATGTGTAAAAACTACGTGGAAGGTGATCATAAGGCCTCGTGTTGGTTGCACTGTCACCTCTCCTACATGTTTTGGTGAGAGGTGGATATGTTCTGGCGCCTCAGAAAAAGAGCGGGCGTGTGCTGCGGGCACGCTTGACTAAATCGCTGCACACATGCACCGAATGTAGGAACTGTTGTGAAATGTGCAGCAAGCTGACAGCTCGTGGTGAAAAGTTGCGAGGAGAGAAAGAGAGAGAGGTAGGGAAGAGGAGGAGGAGGAGGAGGAGGAGTGGAGACAGGCAACAGGCATCAGTTTCTATGGCAACCACCACCTCGCCCACGGCAACAAACTTCCTGCTCTGCTGAAGCAAAGAATAATGGGTGGGGTAGTTGTGGTGGTGTTAGTGGTGGTGGTGGTGAGGTGTGGCTGCAGAGCTGAAGACAGAGGAAAACACCACAGCATTAATGCACATCGCACTCTTTGAGTTATTAGTTAAAATTAGCATTCTGTATCTCCCTGTCTTTTTTATTTTCCTCCCTCTTCTAACTCTCTTGGCACAAAGCGACTCCTCCACAGGATTCCTTACAGCTCTCTACTGCCCCCTGCAGGCTCCTCCATCTCTCCATACCCTCCTCCCAATCACACCAAACTACAGCAGAGATCTTTGTCACTTTTCTCTGTGTGCCCTTCCCTGAGTTTCTCTTTCTATTTTACTGTGCAAACAGAATAAATTCTTGTTGTCTGTCTGCTACATGTGACTCTACAGTGTCTGTGTATTTAACAGCCAGTTAGGTGAAAAGTTTACACTCTCATCTTTCTCTCTGTCTCACTTTAAACAAGTTTTTTCGTGCACTTTTGAAGGAGTCGGATGCTTGTTAACTGTCTCTCTGACAGGCTCACAGCCCTCACTCCTGTCTGTCTGTCATGTCTTATCTGTCTGCCCTCTGTCTCCCCAGCCTTTGCGCCCAATACTAGTAACAACGAGCAAAGTTTGATGCTAACAGGCTTTAAATACAATGCCGATATTCTCTTCTTTCATCCTTGGTATTTCTTCCATACCTCCTCTCCCTTTGCAGTCTGTTTTCAATATTTCAGGATTTACCTTCAGATTGCACAATGGAGATCGACATTCAATAGAATAAAGACATGTGACAACCCAGCATGAGGTGAATGTCAGCCCACGCTCTCTCAGTATGTGAATACGAGCGTACCTGTGCACCTCAGCCCTGCTGCGTCTCGCCTCATTGTGGCTTCAGCTGAAATTGAAACTGAAGCAGCAACTGTACATATGAGCTGTGTGTCCTGCAGCATGGTGTAAGACACAAGATACATATGTAGAACATGTGATGTTGTTATGAAGATATTTTACCTGTGAGGCACATCGTTCAATGCAGTTTTCTACATTTGCGTTTCAGGAAAACAGCTTGACTGGTCTGTGGCAGCTGAGCACTAACAAGCAGAGGTGTGAACTGGAGTCACAAATTTGATGGCTGTAGATTCAACAGTATTAAATCAAAAAAGACTTGCAACTCAACTTGGATTTGGACACTAAGGACTTGTGAGTCCACTCAGACTTGAGTCTTTTGACTTGAAACCAGGCCCAAAAGATCAAACTGTGTTTTTTAAAAAGCATGCCACAAAGTCATTTCCCCTTCATTCCCTGAATCAACCAGCGTAACGTTGTTTATACCCAGCAAGCTGAAACTTTATTCTCCAGATGCTCCACTTTGTTTGAACTTGAGTGCATCCAGTCAAGTCTCACAAGAGAACCACAAAGAACTTGCGTTATGTTTACCTAGTGCCAGCTGGAAGAAATAATACCAAAGATATTTTGTTCACATACAAAAATAAAGCAGTAGTCAACAAAAAACTAATGTCGTGCGGGTCGGAAATTACAGTCAGCAACTTCCAAAAAAACTTGTTTTTAACAAATAAGTACAAATTTTACAAAACATCTATGATTTTTATAAGTTCAATATATTATTAATCTGTTGTTAAAATGGCATTACAGTCGGCAAAGAGCACATTTTGACTTGTGTAGGAGTTGAAAGTCAAAGTCTAGGACTTGGGACTACTGATGGCTTGCTAAACAATGACTTTGGCCTATCTCTGCTAAGGTGGGATTTATACTTCTGCGTTAAATCGACGCTGTACCTACAGCATAGGCTGTGCGTCGATGTTTATTTCCTCAGAAATATAATTACACCTTGCAACGACGCAGACTTCCTATCTATTTCTGTATGCTGAAACCATTTCCCTCAGTGGAAACAAAGCTTTTATTTACTTTAATTTCACAGATAAGAAACAATAAATTGTGAGGACAGTAAAGCCTCCACAAAATAGCTTTTTATGTCTTGTTAAGAGACTAGAATAAGAGACTAGATTAGAGATTTATCCTGGTTTCATATGAGCAGAGAAAATTTATACAATGTAAAATGCCATAGGCTTGTGCTAATAATGTTAGCATGTTGTATTTGTTTGAAAAACATGTTTAGTATAAGACAGTTGTTTTGTCAGTGAACGTTGTGAATTGTAAAGGAGCCAAATTTTGTAACGTTATCTTTGTTAAATGTTGCTGTTGTCCCTGGCTTCACGCGAGTAGAGGTAATGTCAGCTAGCTGCTAAGCTAATTTATACAATGTAAAATGCCATAGGCTTGTGCTGAAAACATTAGCATGTTGTATTTGTGGGGGAAATGTGTCCAGATAAAGACAAGTGTTTGTCTGTGAATGCTGCGAGTTATAGTGAAGCTGATTTGTGTACTTGTGTTTGGAATTGTCTCTGAGGAACTCTGGTATCTTATAATGCTAGCATGCCTTTTTTCATTTAAGTTGCGTGTGTGTGTAATGAGAGCAGATACGTCTGCTGCGGCACCCTGCCAGACTGTTTAAGATGGAAGTTTAGCTGACAGGCTCTTGCACATAAACCCACAAAATGAATCTCCGTTAGCATTTTCCACAGTTTCTCTCTTCACCTGGCGCCTATCATCTGCACATTTATTCCCCATTTGTTCCCCAGATAACATTAAAAATGTTAAAACTCCACTTTCAAGCCAAATGTTAGCGAAAGCTAGCAAAGCCAGCTCACAGCTAGCAGAGCATTCATTTGAATGAGGAACACTTGCAGCTCTAATAAGCCATATTCTAGTTAATTGAGAGCCTCTCAGCTCCACATTATGACAAGTGGCTAGCGAGGAAATAATCAGTAAAAATTCAACAAATCCAAACATTAATTTAAACGCAAGGTGTAAATACTCTCATTAAGATAAGTAGCAGGAGGTTATTGAGAGCCAAGATGTTGATTGCAGAGACGTTAGGTTAGCCAGATGTGTTGGAAACCCACAACTGTTAATTGATCGTAATTAAAAAAGTTGGATCATAAAATAAATAAGGAAGCAGCAGATGTTTCAAATGGTGTGTTTTCCCGAGTGCGCCGATTCTCGCTGCTGAGGCAGCAGTTTGTAGCCTGTGTGAGAAACTTTTCATCCTTCCAACATATTTATCCTGTTAATGAGGTACGCCATAAGCTGGGACATGCCTGCTGCTATAGCTAATGTCTTTGAGTGGAGTTTTGAAGGTGGCTACCACAACTGTACTCTTTTGCCGGGGGGGTGACGACGCCGTAAAATTAGACGGCGCTCGTTTGTCATGTCAAGGTCGATACTTACCTCGGGTTCCGCATTCCTCCTCCTCATCTTTTTCTCTGCCTCCATCCCTTCGTTTTCTCTATGTCTGAGTGAGCGCTCGCCTCCCTCTCTCCTCCATCCTTCTTTCCTCCAACAGTCTATTATTATATAGGTATTTCGCTCCCCTGTCCTCCCTGCCCTCTCGCCACTCCTTCCCCTCCTCTATCTGCCCTGACCTGCCTTTTACCCAGTCGTCCGCCTGCTTTCCACTTCTTTTTCCTCCTTCCCAAATCCCTTCCTTTATCATCATCCTCCTCTTTAACTCTCTTTTCCTCTCATAGCCTCAGCTTTCTCCCGCCTCCCTCCTGCTCTCCTCTCATGCTTTCCACCCAGAAGCTGTGAGCCCCAGTGTTTGGCCAGGATGAATGGGAGCTATTTAAGCTGCTGGCAGGTCCATCCGGTGTGTGTGTGTGTGTGTGTGTGTGTGTGTGTGTGTATAGCCAGAGAGAGTAAGACTGTGGGTGTTATGTGTTTTGACAACTGGGGATGTTTGAATTTCAGCGTCACTGTTGGAGGTTTTGAAGGAGCCAGATTGGTAAACTTCTGTACACGTTGCCATACAGTGCGCTGCACCGTTGGCCTGCACATATACTATGATCAAATTATACAGATTAAAGCACTGGACACACTCTGCTCACTGAATTGTGTATTGTTTTGAATTCTACAGTTAATTTTCAATTAATTATTTCCTCCTCTTTTTCTTTTGTTCTCCTATTAGTCCACCAAGGGCCCCCATGATTGTGTCTGGAGTGGTGACAAAGGTAAGACACACACACACACACACACACATACACATCCTCTGGTGCACACACACACACACACAGACCACCAGTAGTGTTGAAACAAGCATGATGAGGTGGTTTATATCTGGGACATGAGCTCTAGAGGGAGAGGTAGAGGCTTAGTGCTGATATAGAACATTAGAGAACAGGAATAACGAGGCAGAACAGAGGGAGGAGGAGAAAATAAAGAGAATACCAGGGGAGAAAATGTGTTGAAGTAAAGACGGGATAGGATCAGTGATCAGATATCTGTAATTAAAGATAATGCTGTGAGTTTGATTTATAGTTTGTTTGTTAATAACCTTCTTTTTCTAAATGTATAAACCAATGTTATGCATGCCAGCTTCGTATCATAACAGTTAGGGTAGTATGTGGTCCCTTCATCTCAGCGCCAAGATCATCCTTTGGATTTTCGCTGGCTTAAAACTACATTGTGTTTTCGCATTTTCATATGCCCGCCCTGCCCACCACTACGGACACAGAGTATAGAAGCGGATCGAGATATCTCAGTTACCAGTGGGCAACCATATTGTGTCCTGTGTCAAACAACCATGCTCACATTACATCATCTGCCAGCAGGAGCGTTTATTGGTCCGGTGCAGTACAGTGCATTCTGGTAGTTGCAGGGTTTCTACCTCCTTCCTCTATACAGCACTAGTTTCAAAATCGCCTTGTGTGTGTTTCTACTAGACAGCCCATTTATGAGTTATGAATAGACCATCTATCCAGCTGTGAAATACCTCTTCAACCACAAAACACATCAGTGCAAAGTCTCAAAACTTCTTATAAACCCAGCCTGAGAGATTTAAAAAAGAGAAATATTGACACCAGTTTTTTTTAACATTTTAACAACACACAAACACGGATATAAGAAATACAGGATGTAAAAAAAGCCAGTGATGAAAACAAATGAATTAAAAATAACTAAATAATAGTAGTAGTAATAATAACAATATTGATAAGGAATTATAAGATAAAGGATGACACACTGCCAGGTAAAGGAAAGAAAGTACAATTATATGCCAGGTCAAACCATGAGTAGGTAGTGCACAGGAAGGTTGAGGCTGAAAGATAGCATCCTTGAAGTAAAGGCCTTGGGTGGTCAGGAAGGTCCAACGGAGACCTAGCGTCCTGGCAGATTGAAGCACAGTGTACAGCCGATGCAAAGAAGCAGTCTAATGTGGTTAGTTAGCCTGACTCATGATGCTTTTGATATATTCAATAAAGGGTCCTCAGATTTTAGAAACCTTGATGGATAGATAGATAGATAGATAGATAGATAGATAGATAGACTTTATCATCATTCAATTCCACACCGTCAACAGGTGCACATGAGAATGAAATTCCATTCTCTGAATAAAATATGGCTCAAACTAAACATCAGTAGCCAAACTGCTAATGCAAATGATGGATATAAAAATGCATAAATAAAAAAAATGCATAAACTTATACAGTTCCGTGGAGCTCAGACTAGAGATCAGTGAGAGTGTGAGAAGGGGGTTATTGACTGGGTTCAGTGTAGTTGGTGGTGTGTAAGAGGATAATCATCTTATGGAGTTCAAAAGTCTGATGGCTTGGGGATGAAGCTATTGCAAAACCTGGCTGTTCTGCTCCTGATGCTGTGGTAGCTCTTGCCAGAGGCCAGCAGGGAGAACATTCCATGGTGGGAGTGTGTCGAGTCCTTGGTGACGTTGCACGCACGAGTCAGGCGTGAGGGAGTTAGATGTAGCGTCTTTTGCGCGCACAAACCCATTACTTTCAATGTAGACGCACGTCATGCACGCTCACAACCCAAAGCGATGCCGTAGCGGAGCGCATTCTGTGCGATGCACTTGTTTTTTGGTCCGGCGCACAGCTCCATGGATCTGCTGTCAGATTCCGGTTCCCCCTCGGGCTGTGTCTCTCCCACTGTTTCCTACAGAGCTCTGCCCTGTTTGAAAGGCGAAGGAAGCCCGTATGTGGAAAGACGTCACCTCTGAGATGTAGAATGTGTGTTATAGAAGCGAAACACACATTTCAGGACCACTGACTTGTATCATCAGAACAGACATGTCCTGTGATTTTCAGCCTCCTTTTGTATTTAATACAGGGGGGACAATACCTGACAGTAATATTCTCAGCTGTCAGGATGCGCCTGCTGTACAGGGTAAATATAGTCATATAAGGCTGAAAATCACAGGACATGTCTGTTCTGATTATACAAGTCAGCAGTGTAAAGCTCAAGCATGTGGGGGCCTCCTTTCATATTTAATAGAGGGGGGATCATATCTAAAAGTACAGCTGTCAAGATGCCCCCCGCCACAGGCCTTTGCCACCTTGGTCTAGAAAAAAACCCAGGGAGCACTCTGTATATATTGTATGTCCCTGTCATTATATTAAATTGATTACACTAAATGATGCAGCTCAATACACCACAAATAAATCAATCATAAATTGCAGCATAAATAATGACCATAGAGTCCAAGCAACACCTCTCTGACACAGTCTCAACAAAAAGTAGTCGGCCATTCTATTGCAGAAATGTTAGATCACATTATAGTACACACTGGAGGTGTTGCTTTAAGTGTGTTGACCTCCTGTATGTGTGTATGATTGTGTAAGCTTCAACAGCCTTGACCTGCCACTTTGAAAGTGGGTTAAAGTCTGTGAAAAGCTGTGTTTGTTTTTGACTGCATGCCTTGTGATGTTGTGTTAGACCATGCATAGGTGCGTTTGTGTGTGTGTGTGTCTGTGTAAAAAGTGTCCTTGAGTTCCCAGCCGTGTGCGTGTTTGCGTGCGTGTCAGACTGTTTGCGGAAGATTGCAGTGATATCAGCAAGGTGGCAGGCATCCCATTTATCCCCCGATCCTCCTCTAGCCTTCCCATTCGGCCCCTATCACTGCCATCAAACCCAGAGGCTAGCACTGCACAAAGCCTCAGAAAAGCCTTTTAGCAGCTAAGTGAAACACTTCAGCGTGTGTGTGTGTGTGTGTGTGTGTGTGTGTGTGTGTGTGTGTGTGTGTGTGGAATTTGTGACCTGCTGGGAGTTTTTTTTTTTTAAATGTGAAAAAAACAAGACATTTCCTGGCTATGTATTTTATATCTTTGCTTTCTCTTTGAATGACAGAGTGGGATTCTCAGGGGGGGTTTTGTATTGTAAAAATTATTCGGCCCAAGGTACCAGAGGTGGACATCTAAAGTTAGAAACTAGCTGAAGTAGAAACTCTACAGAAAAAGAATAAGTTCAGGTGATGCATGTATTTTTTGCTCTTGCTTGGCGTTAGGTTTTCTGGGTCACACCGCATGTCCTTCTGCCTGCTGAGGTCCGATCTCCCAGAAATTCTTATTCTGACCCCCCCATCACACCATTATTCACGTTTCAAGGGAGCCCTTGTCTGAGGAGTTTGCATGTTCTCCATTTGTCAGCGTGGGTTTTCTCCGGGTACTCCAGCTTCCTCCCACAGTCCAAAGACATGCAGGTTAATTGGTGACTCTAAATTGCCTGTAGGTGTGAATGTGAGCGTGAATGGTTGTCTGTCTCTATGTGTCAGCCCTGTGATAGTCTGGCGACCTGTCCAGGGTGTACCCCGCCTCTCGTCCAATGTCAGCTGGGATAGGCTCCAGCCCCCCGTGACCCCTAACTGGATAAGTGGTAACAGAAAATGAATGAATGAATGAATGAGTTATATTCATGAAATCCAATCCAATACATTTTTGAAAGTACACCTTAACATGTCAGCATACTGCATATATACATAAATGCCTATTGAGAGACACAGTTTTCTTAAGAATAAATTATCAGGAAAAAAGCATGGAAAGAAATCAGTAATCTTAGACCGTCTTTTTTCACTGTCTAAAAATATCTTAAAATGTTTATTTGCAATGAGAAATTAAAGAAGACCTGTTATGCTCATTCAATTCAAATTATCTGCGGTGGAACACTTGTATTCACCCTCCATTTTAGCGTCTCTCTTTTTAAGCCTCCCTCCCGACAAAGCCCAGTCTGCTCTGTGTGGTCAGTTCTTCTGGGTCTTGCGTATGTTGGCATCTCTGCACTCTCATGACATCATATATGTGACAGATAATAAGGAAAAGGTGTCCTTTAAGTACTGTAAAAAAAAAAAAGAGTATTCAAATCCTTCCAGATTATAAGGTTTCTTCTATTTGAACATGTGTTCATTTAAAAAATTATTTTATTTTGTTTAAAAAAGATTGATTGGGAAAATAAAAGTTGCAAATATCATCTAGAAATGGATATATTAGCTGTATACAACAGTGGTGAAAAAGGAGGCTGGAAGCGCGCCTTGCCAATCACTACGACTTCTAGTCACAGTGTGGTGCAATAATACAGTTAATTTGTTGCATTGCCTCCCTACCTCCGCTTCAGAAGGACAGAGATAGAGGAGAGAGAAGCTTTGAGCCTCGAAAGAGAGAAGAAGGGCAATTGGAGGTCAAATCCATCCACATCCCGTGCAGTTAGTCGTGGAATTGGCTTTAAATGAAAGAGACACACACACACACTGTAAATGTTTTGTGCCCACCTACACACAAACACACACATACAGGAGAGTTAGTGCACAGCCTCACATACAGTACAAAACCAAAGCGCACATACAGAGCGGATTGGGGTCAGGGAAGGATGGGGTGGGCGAGTAAAGTTCAGAAAGAGGTTCAGACAGACAGACAGGCAGTGTGTGTGTATGTGTGTTTGTGTGTGTGGAGAGAGCGTTGATTGAATTGGTTATATAACTTTATCCTCATGGACATTCTTAGAAATCTGAATATGAGGGAGCCATATGTTGGGTTATTATGTTTATGACGGAGTTGTAACATCCACATATGGCAACACCTGGACAGCCTCAGCAAAAGACCCACTTAACTAAATACTAAAATCCAGTATTTTAGATGAAAAGATTAAAACTTTCAGCGTTTATCCACCTCATCATGAAGCGGCAATGTAATTTACATTGTGTGTTATATGTTTTTGTGCAGTGCTATAGCTATAAATCTCATCCATCCACTTCAACTAATGTGTAGGGGGAAAAATTAAGACGGGGAACAAATGACAGTCTGATACAAACCAGCAAGGAACAGGTGTGAGAAAATAGAGAAACATTGAGGAAGAAAGAAAAGACTGCTGGCAGGTGATGATAAAAAAAGGAAGAAGGGAGAGAAATCAAGTCATGCTTGTAGTAATTCTGATTAAAATTCTGCATTCCCCTGTGAATGATCAAATTCCTGCTTTGATCCGATTTAGAAGCGGGCGGCTGTTTATGGGCGTTTTTCTTGGAATAAGAGATTGAGGTTGCAGAGCACATGAGCGGGACAGATGAGTGCTCCATACTTTACCCTTCATTTTGGGGATTTCCTCATTGTTAGTATGATTATCGGAGAGAAAGGGTTTAAAAAGCAGGCAGAAAGAGTGCGTACTAAGTGCCAGCATTGAAACAAACTATAAAACGTTATATAACATAAGCACTTTAACACAATTATTGTGTGAACTCCAGTCACGACTTGGACAGGAGTCGGAAAATTGATGACTTTAGACTCAACTTGACAAAATCAAGGAAGACTTGCCATGATAGTATATGTATGTGACAATAATAATCGTGTGTATAGTATCAGTAGAAGTATGACTAATGATATCAGCAGCAGTAGAAGACATTAGGCAGGACCATGACAACAGCGCAACCACGACACACGATCCAGGCACAGCTGCGATACGACGGAACCTGCGAGACAGTGGGGCACAAAGGCTCCGGAGAAGAAGCTGAATAAGTGACATGCAGTAATAGGGCATGAATGTTAGCAAGTGAAGAAGAACCAACTTTTCAGAAACTAAGGAATGAGACAGAGAGAAGGGGCTCAGTGTATTATAGGAGGTCCCCGGCAGACTAGGCCTATGTCAGCCTAACTAGGGGCTGGTCCAAAACAAGCCTGAGCCAGCCCTAACTATAAGCTTTATCAAAAAGGACAGTCTTAAGTCGAGTCTTAAATGTGGAGATGGTGTCTGCCTCCCAGACTGAAACAGGAAGATGGTTCCACAGAAGAGGAGCCTGATAGCTGAAGGCTCTGGCTCCTGATCTACTTTTGGAGACTATACAGTGATCCACACAAAGCAAAATGCAGTATGTCAAAAAATTACAGATGGAGACATGACAACTTCCAACAAACTTGTTTTAAGAAATAAATAGATTTAAAGAAAAAACACTGATGATTTTTGAACATGAAATGTTATTGTTCTGTTGTTAAAATGCCATCATAGTTGATGAAGAGCACATTATGACTTGTTCCTAAACTTAGAGTTTAAGACGCATTTGTGACTTGCAAAACAATCAGTACGTTTACATGAGGTGAGGTGAGGTAAAACTTTAATCAGGACAAAAATTTAGGATACAGACAGTAGTCATGACTACAACAAAACAGACAGTACAATACATAACACACAGAGTCCAGTCTCACAGACTGTCATGGGTGAATCATGGATAGGGATGGGTACCTTTCACATTTGAATTGACAGGGTACTGATACCCGGTACCTGGGAATCGATACCGGTACGCAACAGTACCTGTTTTCGGTACTTTTTTTGCATGTATGTGTGGAAATAAAGGATATTTTTTTTAGAATTTTTTTTTTTTTGTCTAAACTAACATTTATTTCTCAATATCAAACAGGATAAAACAACATCTAACACTGTTTGTAACATAATATCGAAAGGTAGCCTATATAATTGACTATGCAGCAGTTCTTTTTGTTGCACAAAATAAACCCACTCTTACTACCTCCTATTCCTCCTCTTTCCCCACTGGGGAAAAATGTGTTTGGGGGAGTGTAACGTTAAAGTTAGAGAATACGAAGAACCAAGCTGATAATGATAACTAAGGCAAGTAAAAATGTGAAGCTAATGTTAGAATGCCCAGAACAAAGCCCAATCATCTTAAACACTAAGCTTATTAATTACCTGGAACCGATGTAGCTGATGCCCCGCTTAATCACCGTCGTCATCATCGAATGTTAATCCCACTTCCTCTGCCCCAGTGCTGGCCGCAGATGACGAAGAGCCGCTAGCTGCAGGTGTGCTAACGCCGGGAGAAGTAGCCTTAAATTTCAGGCTATCAAATACTGTGCAGTCATCAGCCTTTAAAAACACCTTGTGCTTGACCAGGTGCTTCCTCAGGTTTGAGGTATTTCCGTAGCTGGCCTTGCATTTTGCGTCGCAAATATTGCAGTGAGCGTAGTCTGCATCAAACTTTGAGATATGGAGCCACACCTTCAACCTCTTTCTCTCAGCCATGCTGCTTTGTTGATAGCTGCCACTGATGTGATCACGCTCTCGTGCGTACAATGCTGCGTTCACGATAGGCAGGGAAAACGTCACTCCTCCACTCTCGAAGTCCCTAGGATGCGTTCAGGTACCGAAATGTGATACTGTTTGATTTTACGTGAATCGATACTCGGGATTACCGGCCGAATTCGGTCGGTACCAATAAAAGTACCGAACTCGGTACCCACCCCTAATCATGGACATTAGTGGTCACTACTGGTTAAGATAAGTGATAGCAAACGGGACAAAGGACAATCTGTAACACTTAGTGCTACATTTAGGGAGGCAAAACCTCCACCCTGATGGAAGCATGTGAAACTCAACATGGAGATTATGTTGCGAGTCTGAGACAATTGACCGAGCTTTAGAGGTGACCCTCTCTTCATACAGATGCTGTAGATTGTTAAACGTAACACCAGTGATCTTACAGAACAACTTGACCACTCTTTCCAACTTGTTCTTGATTTTAAGGCTCAGATTGCCAAACCACTAGACCATGTTGTAAGAAAGAACAGACTCAATAAAAGCAGTTTCATTATTGTCCTATTTACGTCGAAACTCCTCAGCTTCCTCAAAAAGAATAGAGGTTGGTTTGCCTTCTTACAGATGCTGTGAGTGTTCACATCAAAATTGAACTTGACATCTAAGACAGTGCCCAAATACTTATCCTGCTGCACTGTTGCCACCGGCACCCCCGATCGCACGAGGAGCAGGAAGAAAGGGCTTCCTTCGAAAATCAATAAATGTCTCATTGGTCTTAGACACATGAATGTGGAGGGCAATTAACAAGTTCATCCGGTACTGGGCCATGATTGTGCTCTGATCCATGAAGAAGGCTTACGTCCACGTACTTAAGATCAAATCTTGATGTGGGATTACTCTGACATTCATTTGTGTAGAAACAAAATAAAAGAGGAGAAAGAACACACCCCTGAGGGGATCCAGTAGATGCACAGTCGAGCTATAACCACAGTTCAACTTGACCAGGCCATGTATTTGGACGACTGTCCTTGTCCAAGTATACAAGCACTGGAGGGGAATTGATTTGTTGATGGAAGTGTGTCCAGTTCCACTATGATAGGTGGCGATATGCCCTTTCAGCTTGTTAGTATCGGACTTTTTTTACGGTTGACCTATTACGTCATAGACCAAACAGTCGACAAACAAGTTAGCTACGAGTAGCTAGCGGCAAACTGGTACTATGGTGGACAACTTGACAGCGTTGTACATTTCATCCGTCCAAAACTGCCCAGCCCTGGATGTAGATTTTGCCATTTTGTTACCAGCTTCTGCTTCTGTTACGTATTTAACGCTATTCGACTTCTGGGTCAAAGCCTGGGGAGGAAACTGAGGAGGATGTACCTAGGTCAGTTTGGGTCCAATTGACTGTATACATGCAGGAGGAATTCGACTCCCAGTCGCATTGTCAGAGTGTGTTAGACTTTGAGAAATTCAATTTAGTACGATTTCAGTCGGACTAACCTGTTTACATGTATTCAGACTACCACAATAAATCAGTTTTCTCTAATGTTATTTAAACGTAGTGACTGATTTGGTCCCACCATTGTGATGTCCTTTGCACTGATGTTTTTAATAATGAGCCTCTTCCCGCTAAAAATCACATCAGTATCTTACTGTTTAAGAGCTAACATCAGTTGGGTGGATATTTGCTGTACCGTATGTTGTAGTGGTTTGTTCTAAGCAGATACAGCAGAGCTTATAGGTGGTACCATCTGAAATTTTAGCTTCAATCATTATTTTCCCAGATGGCAAATATGAGAAGAAGGCAATATAAGACAAATGTTTTCCCTCATGGTTTGAGCACTACCACCAAGATGGTTCATGCTTCATGTGCAGTTACACCTGCGGAATCACCAGCTGTTCTAACTGTGCGCTCCTTGTGATGGTAAAATGCTTATAAACTCCGAAATGACACAGCTTTGTATGACATAAAAGCATTTCATATTGGCCATCAAGAATAAAGACTCTGTCAGAATTGAGCACTTGTTCTTTTCCATTTTATCTCTACTAGGCACGCTGGTGTTGTGTATGTTTCGAAATGCCAAGTTGACTTGGCACCAAATTTTAGCAGGAAAACTGTGCATGAACTCATTTTGCAGCTCAGGCTGTAAGCTCCAGTGTCTTTGCTTTGAATGTGGTTCATTATTTTGCCCTTAAAGACTGTTGACTGACTGTGTTCTGTCCAGGGTGATAAGGACTTCACCCCTGCAGCCGCCCAGGTGGCTCATCAGAAGCCCCAGCCTTGTGTCCCCAAGCCGCCCACCAGCCAGCACATCAAACACCACATCCAGCAGCCACGCAAGTGAACTAGGCAGCAGGCTACGAAAGGCGACGCTAACTCCACCAGCCAGCCTTCCCAATGGAACACATAGGATGAAGACGTTTCCCCACCAGGCACAGATCTCCTTGAAATAATCAGAGTAGTTTTTCATAGCTTGGTGCATTACACTTCTGAGAAATTTATCAGCAGCAGATACCTTATTGCAAAGACAGCCATTGTAGAAGTCCCGCTCTCTACACCGCCGCTACTTTAATGCGGCACTATTACTTCTGCACTTTTGTATCTTCTCCTTAAGAGGGATTATTTTGACAATTGTATAGTCTTAAGTGGTATAAATGAGTGGATGGGCTTCTAAAATGGCTGTCATTCCAAGATTAAACAATAAAGGAGTCATCTCAGATCTGAGTCTGGTGGGGGGAACTCTCACCCCCAGCAATGTGCCGACCAATCACAGCAACCAGCCAATCACAGCAACCTATCAATCAGGCCAACTAACCAACCAATCACCTCGCAGTGATGAGCCTCAGCTCCAGCCTTCTACCTACGATCTTCACAGACCAAAAGAACCAATCGACAAATCATGAGGTGGATGCCACTTTCACATCTTCACCACAAACCAAAAGAAACCCAGAGAGCAGCTTCTAAATTGCGAAAGTCAATTTGGTGTGTGTATCACCACTGAGGGTGTTGCCAAATTGCATGGATACAGCATGGACCACAGAGAGTTAGAGTAGCCAATTAAATGACAGCATTAACCAAATTTTAGCGGCAACTTTGACAAGCATTCCATTTGGCCATTTCAATATTATAGATGCCAAGTAAGGAGAACCAATTAGATGCAAAACATGACCCATTTCCCTGTAATTATGGCTGTCATAAATAGCTACTTGATGCATGTCGTTAGTGTTATAACTCAAGATGGCTAGCTAATTAAGCTTTTGGGCCACAGCAATATCTATTTAGCTTCTGCACAAGCTTCCTCCTGTGTCAGTGTTCGTACCTTGTATTTATCAGAGAGGAGTCTCACTGATCTACTCTCCATTTATGCCTGTAATAAGGTCTGTCCTTCGCTGGCAAGTTTGAATGCAACCTGAATATGCTTCACAGGAAAATAAAATCTCCCATTAGTGCCTCATTGCTAAGATTTCAGGATTTTCTGTCGCATTTGAGTTGCATGGAATTCAATTTCATCTGCTTCCTGCCGGAGTTAACCAGGCTGAAAATATAGCCGACAGTGTCATGTAAATCTGAAAGATACTGTGAAGCAGCTGCAGGATGCTTTGTGTTAGCATTAGCATTAGCCTGAACATCACAATGTTGAACAAAGCATCGCAGAGAAGTGGCTCAGAAACAAAAGTGAGGCTCTTAACTGTCAGATGAAGGCAACAAGGTCATTGCCGTGCAAAAACATTCCATAGAAACAAGTTTGTCAGTGTACAAGGACAGTTCAAGACTGCAGGTATTGCTCGTTGCATATCAGAAAACTGTATCAGCTCCCAAAAATCCAGATCGCCATTTCCCTAGAAATTATACATATTTCGATACACACACAGACACACCACCCTTCTCCTTAAGCACCCATCCCCTTATACTCAAGTGTCAATTGTTGCAACACTAACGTTCAGGTTTCCAGGTATGAAAGAAAGAAATTTATCTTGCCAAGAAGGAACGATTTCCTATGTTAATTTAAGTTTGAAAGAGTTTTATTTTTGTTTTTCTCTGTTCTTTTTCTTGAGAAAATTGTTCAAATTGTATAAATCTTTAGTCAATGAGTGGAATTAGGTATTAGGTGTGGTTGTGGTAGGAAATAAAGATATAGACTATCTTGAAAGACGCCTTCTTTGAGCTTGTCTTTATTTGAATGAAATGAAGAAGATGAAAAAGATTTTCTGCTCCGAGACGGTGACTCATATGGTTCAAATATTTTGTACTCAAGTTCAAAGAAGTCCCACTTGCTGATGGATTGTGTCCTGTACCTCACCAAGAGTATTTGAGCATCCCGTGGTGAATTAGCACTCTGCACTGAGGGATTAAGGCTCAGGTGGTGTTTTGAAATGAAACAGAAGCATCTCTCCAAGAGCTGTCCGCTGTTTTTTTTTTTTTTTTTCCGTCAGCTCTCACACACACACACACACACACACACACACACACACACACGCACAGCGTGCACCAGGTGGTAGTGCATGTAATCCATCTTTACACAAGCATCTGCAACCAGGTGTTCTGTCAGTTTGTGTTAGCCCAATAAACCAGCCAGTGCAGGCTTAGTGTGGTACGAGCCTCTGTCAGCAAGCTGAAACACCCCATTAAAGCAGACAGGATCTCCTTGACTCTCCATGGTTTTATATAGTTCTCTCATTGTGGCAGACCTCTCATCCCCTGCCATGCTGTATTAGACTGACTGAGAGAACAGAATGAGACTGAGACGCTGCTAAAAATGTTTTATACTGCCCTGCTCAGGAATCTCTGCTTGTATTAGTAGGAATTTCACAATGAAGAACGTCAATTGGATTTTCTTAAATACCCAGAAAATGAACTGACATTGACACTGAACAAACTTTTGGTCAGTATTTAGCACACAGCACTGACACTGCAAAGATTTTCTCCTTCATAATTGACCAGCTACAAGTCATGGTACTGCAAAAGTGCTTTGAAATACCTGTTACATTAATTAAATTGCCTGTTTAAATTTGCCTTGTAGATAAAAGTCAATTACATATCATATAATAGTTACGTAGGTTTACTTTTATTCATGTTAGTATATCATTAATGAAGTCTGTAGAGGGATAGCCGATGTTTTTTGGAGCACCTGGATTGCAATTTACGTCCATTAGAAGTGCGTTTTGTGCCAGTGACGGGCTCAGGTTGTAATTGTAGGTGTATGACAATGTTATGGAAAGGATCCCTACAGAGATGGACCTTTTTGTAAAGACTAAGAGTGCTTTCGGACCTGGAGTTTGTTTGCTTTGGCCCGTATCAGGGACTAATTTTGTTATAAAGTTGTATAATTGGCTAGAGTTGGTTCGTGTTCTCACGGCAGCATTTACAAGTGGACCAGATCAAATGCTTTGTGTGAGAAAGCTGCTCTTGATTGGTCAGAATTTCCATGTTGAAGAAGAGTACACTGGCAAGTTAATGAGACACTTTCTAATGTCACAATGGAGGGACAACTACGCAGGTTGATTTAGTGCTCATGTGACTGCAGCTGGTTGGATCGAGGTCAGAACACGTTCTCGCCACAAACGAACAACACCAGAGTTCGTTTGGGACCGCTGGACCAAGACCACCTCTTCAAGAAGGTCTCGGTCCGGTTGTTTTGGTGCGATTGAATCAAACCAAACAGGGCAGGTGAGAAAGCACGCTACGATCCTTTTTGTTTAACCAGTACAGCTCCACAATCGCTATATCCAAACCTACCAGACTCAAGAAGTCGACAGAAACAAAATTAAAGCTGTCTTGGGTCATCTGATCCAACAATCACAAGCTCTGGTTACTTTGAAATTACCGCTTAATTCACACAGATGTGAAGATATGCTGGCTCTATACACACTATAATTACTGTCTGGTGGGTTTGGTGATGGCAATTTCGAGGCTGTTTCTTGTTAAACAAAATGGGTGCTCATCTTAAAAAAAACCCCATTCAGCCTCTGTAGGGATCAATTCCATAATGTCAGACACATATAATAACAGTCTGAGCCAGTCGGTGGCAAAAACAAGCACTTATAGTGGATGTAAATATGTGGGGCCAAATGCCCTAATTGGTTACATTGCAGCCTGTTTCGCTGGTGCCAGGGACTCACTCAATACTGGACCTTTTTCAAAAATTGCTGTTCCCATTTGTCACTTAGACACAAAAACATTGGAAAACAGGGTCTAGGTCAAAAAACCCAGAAGTTACCCTTTAAACTGGTGGGCGCGCTCATTGACTGGCTCAGTGGTCTGTTCTGGGCAGTACTGGTGCCTAATAACAACAAACAATTTGCCCATTAGCAAGGCACTGTCCTTTGTGTGGGTATATTTAGGGGAGACCAGTTCCTGCAGGCAAGAGAGGTTATCTGTCTCTGTCAGACTGACCCCAAAACATGCTTTTTTAGTTTTTCTTCCAACACCAGAAAAACAGTCAAGGTTACAGTTTAAGGCACTTTACCCTCAGAGCCAAGTCCTCATTTAGAGCCACTTTATTAGCCCTGAGTATACACCACCAGCTGTTAGCCATGTAGTCCCCCCGAACATTAAAACTGGCTGCAGCTAGTTGAGACTGGTCATGCTTGTGACACAGGCCTCAGTCGATAGGCACCAGTGGGAGGAGGAGGTATTTTTAGTCATTTAGATCAGGACCTTTTTGGATTTGCTCACGGTCATTTTGATAAAGCATCAGGGCTAAGATGACAAATGTACGGTGACATTTTGGCTCCAACTCCACCAAAACAAACTACATGCAGTTCCAACTTCTGTTTTCTGTGGTCGTCCTCAAACAGCACTGACAGGATTTTATGTAAAACTAACCCTTTTTCCTGTTGTGTCCCTGCTGAAAATCAAACAGAAAGTAAGATGCAGTACTTTTTTTATCAAGTTTGGTGTTACTGAAACTCCCGAGAGATTTTTTTTCTTTTGAAAGAGAGCCAAGATTTCCTCACTTTTTTATCAGCGAGGGCACCGGCACTTGAGGTTCATTTTCAGTTCAGTTCAGTTCATTTCAAGTTGTAGATAATTCTGATGCTGATTTAATTGTGAGACATTTTCATTTATTCATACTTTCAGCTTTTCAGAAATAGAATTCATTAAGAAGGACCTACTTTATCCTTGATTGCATCACACTTATCATTTCACAGAATACTAAAGAAAAAAAGAATATTATATAGCTCTCATGCCTTCAGCACTGGGATGAATTACATTTAGTTATTTCTAAATCTGAGGGTATGGAAAATGTGACCATAGGGACAATATTTTAGAGCATGTATTGTTTATAGGCGGTATGGTGAAACAGTGGTTAGCATTGTCACCTCACAGCAAGAGGGTTCTTGGTTTGAGCCGGGGGTTGGGGGTTCGATCCTCAGGTCTCATGTGGGTTTACTCTGGCTTCCTCCTACAATCCAAAGACATGCAGGTTAATTGGTGACTCTAAATTGCCCATAGGTGTGAATGTTAGTGTGAATGGTTGTCTGTCTCTATGTGTCAGCCTGGTGACCTGTCCAGGGTGTACCCCACCTCTCACCCTATGGCAGCTGGGATAGGCTCCAGCCCCCCAACAGGGTAAGTGGTTACGGAAAATGAATGACTGTATGGTGAATGTATTGTTTATGCAAAAAGCCTCAGATGTGGTTCATTATTAGTCTATTTTCCTGAGAGAAATTAAATATTTAAATCAATTAAAAATGTGTTTTTTTAACTTGCCTATACCCTATATGTTAAACTATGCACAGATATTGCTTCTTGTTACTTCCTGGTTATGTTACAGCACATGTAGTATGTATTTTTTAAGGTACATATCATACTTAAGATTTAATTTAATGACAATACAATACTTATATATCAGAATTATATCAGATTATTCAGCAATATACTGATACACTCAATCCAACATGCAGAAATCCCTAAGTGTTGTACCTAAATCAACCAGCAGAGGGCCCCAAATAAGGATTCCCCCCCTGAGTTCACAGGTTTGACAGGAGCCCTCACTCAGTGCTGATCCAGAATCAGGTCACGCTGTCTAAATCCCAGCCCGTAGCATCACAGCATGACATAATAGCTGCCACACTATCAGTGCATGGTGCCCTGTTTATTTGGCCCCCTCTGAATTTCTATGAGGGATGTGGGTCGGTGTGTGGGAGGAGGAGGGCAGGAGGGGAATCGCTGACCAAGCCTGTAGCGCTTCATAATCTCAGGTTACAATCTGAGCCAACAGCTGTTTGAGCTACAACCATGACCTAAATATTATCCGATGCATTCAGGGCTAATAGGTTTTGTCTCTCTCGTACACACAAACACACCACACACTCATGCAGTATCCTGTAATGTGAGCATGTGGTGTATCCACAGGTAGTCCAAAAACAACAGAAATACTAGCAGGAACCTTTCAAAAATGCACCATACTGACTCACAAAACATTGCAAGTTGATGTAGTTTTTATTCATGGTCAGCACACTTAGGCTACAGACACTGTCGGCCATGATACTGCGTCGCCAGCAAAAGCCATTTTCATATGAAAGGTTTTCTTATGTTGATGTTAAATATGTTAATCCCACAACCACTTACAGTTTGCTAAGTGCAGCTTGCTCATCTTTTGTTGTCTTCAAATGACTTCCTCTGGGCAGTATCCAAGCAGATTGCCACTCTGAAGTCAATGAAGTTTATTTGAAGAAATGATTCTGCGGCGCCGTGCCCTTGTAACCCCTTAGCAACTCATCACCATGTATATTAGACACACACTCTTGGATGGCACTTAAGCTGCAATCGCCACAAGGAGTTAGGACCGTGAAATTGTGCTCTGAAAAATCCCGACATTGTTATATCGCTGCTCTCCCCGCGGCCCTGTGTGTTTTAAACTCACGGCTATTTTTCGGCCCATTATTTCCACTGGTCTAATGTTAAAACAGGGAGCTGACCTCTTGCTCTATAATGGCTGTTTTTATCAGAGGGTCCATATTTTAGGGATTATCGCTCCAATTCTGCTTGTAGTGTGACAGTGGCCGAGGCTCAACCTTCTGCAGTTGTTAATAGATTAAACACATGCCCCTAATGCTGAGATGTTTTATGAAAATCAAGAGGGGTGTAATCAAAGTCCCATGGTTTTCTTATTAACTTTCGAACATGACTGAGCAACAGTGAAAAAGAAACACAGTTTGCAGAAGTGTTTATTTGTTCACATCATCTGTACCCTGTATACACCAAATCCAATCTTAGAGTCACATTCATTGCAGTGTGAAGATCCGGGAAGAGTCTGACATTTATTCCCACACTGTAAAATTGAAGTGTTACATCACAACACTGCTTCACATTTCTGTCTTGGTCTCGAACGTTAAGACTATAAAACATAGCTGTTTATATGTCAGTATGTGAAAAACTCCATATCGAATAAAAAAAGTATGTCACTGAAAAGCATTAAAATCTCTAATATAAAATATATATGCGAAATACATTCATGGGTTTGTTGTTATAAAGCAAAACAAAATAAGCATCTAAAAATATTGCTGTCAATTGCCATTAAATTTTACATAAGCTTATGATTAGTATTCTCCACTGAATATTTTTAAGACATCATTCCGTAACGTCTTTAAAAATTCAGTTTTTTTAGGTAGAAAGATGAACACACTCCTGCTGCGGTTACAATCTGAGAGAATGTGTGTCATTAAGTGTCTTCTCCGATACAAAGACGCTGCTGCATTGAGCACCCGAAGCGTAACAAAATATAGACGAGCTATTCATCAAAAAGCAATAAATATAAAAAATAAGTTAGCTAAAAACATTTCAAGTATCAAACCCCCTGGGTATTCTCTGTTTGACATCAAAAAGGACGCCGAGCACTGTCCACTTCTCATGCTGTTAAAGCTCCGGCAGACATTTTTAAGAGGCCAACTGGCGTCCGTCTTGGAAAGCAGCCTTCAGTCTGCCGTCCTCTTTCAGGAACACTGCTAGGAATTTATATTTTGTAGAAAAATATTAAAGCCAAATCTACCCAGTTTTAGTCAGTTCAGATTTAGTCTCTCTTTGGGGTAGTGTACATGGCATCTTCTGAGGCAATGATATTATTTCCTTTTCCCTGCAGCAAGGTGTCTCTTGGTCACAGCCTCCAGCCTCCTCCTCTCGGCCTCCTCCGCTTTCTTCCTTTCCTCCTTTAGCTCCTTATACCGCCACTTTGGTATCTGCAGCAGGTGCCCCCCTCCGTCTTTGGCGCTGCTCTTCCTCCGGATCTTCTCTGGCTCGTAAGTGGGCGTGGGCGCCTTGGACACCCTCACTTTGGGGATGCTGAACCCCGGCCTGACGCTGCTCCTCCTGAGCACCATGTGCATGGGCAGCAGGCTGGTTCTCCGCAGCTCCAGGGCTTCGTTATAAGCCAGCATGCTCAGGCTGGAGCTCCGGTGTCGAGGCACCACGCTCTGGGCCTGAAGGCTGGCCCGGCGGTCTGCTGAGTTCTTGGCCACCAGTGTGACCCGGGAGTTCTGGAAGAGTTTGAGGTGGCTGTCCACCCTGTCGGGGTTGAGAGAGCGGAGCTCCTTGGCGCGCTGCTGACGGATGATCTCAGGTACTGCATAGCGCCGTTTGCCCACGCTTGGAGGGCTGTCAGGACACACCTGAAAGAAAATCAACAGTATGGCATTTTTATTACTTGTTATAATATCAACATTAGGAGCACTGCAGTGGCAATAATAGTGATAACAAAAAAAGCAGTGCTCAGTCTCCCGTTTGTTTGCAGTATTGCAGTACTGGTAATCTTGCATGAATAACCTGCTTATCAGATAAGGCTGCCGTTAATTATATCCTTTAATTATTATGAGCAAATCCCAAGAAAAAGCAGAGAATTTGCTGATAAAATAAAGTAGAAATTAGCGCCGGATTTATCCTTTAATAGCATCATTATCTCAGTATAATTATTAGTTTATTTGTACATCAATTCTACGAAACAGCAGCGTGAGAACAACTTTATTCTGCTACTTGATAAGCACGACAACAGACGTAATTTGCACACTGATATGAAAACACGCAGATACTGACTGTTCAGACAAATTTCAAGTCTGTTGAAGGTGGTTTCAACATCGTACAAGAATGTTTGGCTCCATCTGAAGATAAGAAAATGAGCCCTGATATGCTGAGTATGTACAGACACCAGCGGGAACAATGCAGAGGAGAGCAACTTTTAAGACTTTAAAAATCTTTCTTATCACAAAGGGTAGTTACCTGATTCACCTTATCTCGGCTTACGGCACATTTGCAAAGTGACTGTTGGTGTGAGGGAGAAACTGAAGGACATGGGTGGTGGTTGTTCTTGGATCTCGTCAGATACTGTTTAACGCTGATTAATGAACAAGTGGATAATGAAGAGTAAATACAATCTAGAGCTTAATTACTCACTGTATGGCATGCTACCGCAATCAAAGGGCTCCTCATGGCAGTTGTGACAGACACCATGTGGTCGATGACGCCCTCATCCTCAGGGTTGGTGACATTGGCCATGTTGAAGATGTTCCGCACGGTGTCAGACAGGCGCTTCAGACAGCCACGGGGCTCCTGGGCTTTGGCCACCAGTGATGCCAGTGGAGGCCACTCTAGACTGAAGTAAGCAAATCTGATATAAATCCACTGTGAGACTGCTTTTCTATTGCTTGATGCGTCTGTATTATTGTATGTTCTGTGCTTGTGTCACTCTTTCAGATATTGGTATATGAGCTACAGTACACAGGAACATACACAGAAACAACAACGTGATCCAGCCATGAGTTTACCTGTATGTATCACAGAACTGGTGCGGGCAGGGCCGTTCCATCAGGCGCGTCATCACCCAGGCAGTTTCGTAACGGCCCGTAAAGAAGGCCCACTCCCTGGCAGTGAAGTGGCGGCCAAAGTCCCTGGCATTCAGGGCAGCTCCTGGAAGACACAACGAGGCTGGTTGAATATGTTGATGATGGTGGATAAACAGAGATCAGAAGTGAAGGTGCATTAAAGGAGTAGTAGGTAGGAATTAGTGGCCTCTGCTGGTGAGGATTACAGATTGCAACCAGCTGAAACTTTCCCCATATGCCAAGCGGGAACTCCTGGTTAGGATTCCTTCAGTTTTCATTGTTCAGGAGATTTTTACTAGGAGCCGAATCATCCGGAGAGGTCGCCTCCTCTCCAAAACAGACCAGGCAATTAAAACCAATAAAAAAAACACACTAAATAAAGTGGTTTCACATTATAAATCAATGTATCTCCAACACAGCTTATAGCAGTCAAGTCGCTAACCCACTACCTACTAATGTGTGCTCATCTTTTTTCTCTAGTAACTTAAGATCCAGATGTTCAGGAGGTTTTTAACGGGAGCCGATTTATCTGCAGAGGTCTCGTCCTCTCCAAAACAAATTTAACAGGAGATTTAAACCAGTAAAAACACTGAATGAAGCCGTTTCACATTAAAAATCAGTGGTTTTTTAGACACTATTTGGCTCTTTGCGGAGGGGTTGCTAACTATGGTGGCCAAAGCAAAAACGCAAACAGGCCTATTTAGAGCCAGTGTTTGGTTTGTCCATTCTGGGCTACTGTAGAAACATGGTGGCGGGACATGGCAGATGCTGTGGAAGAGGACCTGCTTCCTCTGTAGATACTTTAAACAACTAATTTAAAGGCAATGAAAACATAAAGATTATTATTTTCATGTGATTATGTAGTAAAGAAAACTTATCTTACTATATAATGACGAAAACTCTCTGTGGGTGTCTGTGTGTCTCTTCCACGTTTCTCTCCTCACTGACTTGGTCAATCCATGTGAAATTTGGCACAGTGGTAGAGGGTCATGGGAGGATGCGAATGAAGCAATATTACATCAATTGGCCAAAGGGGGGCGCTATGGTAACCGATTGAAATTGCAAACTTTGAATGGGCATATCTCTGTGAACATGATCTAGGGACCAATATCTAAAGTTCCCTCTTGGCAAAAGTTGGAAAACTCACTAAAACTGAGCTTCTATAAGGCAATGAATATTGTGGAGGGCGTGGCTGATCACATAAAGGTGTATAACATCTCAAGGGTTTCACCGATCACCACACAACTTTGTAGGCATATGACCACACATAATCTGAGGGGACCTCCATTATTGACCCAATCAAACAAAATGGGGGCGCTAGAGAGCTCATTTCTTATCTAGGCCTAACCGCCTTATGGATTTTTATTAAACTTGGTAGATATGTAGAACAGGATGCCTCAAGGTGACTGGAGAAATTTAACTCTAACTGGCAACTGGGTGGCGCTATGACAACAGAAAAATGCTTAAAAATGGCTAAAATGCGACCAATCGCTGTGGCTCCACCTGTGGACCAATGTTGTTGTTTTTTCTAATTTTTGGGATGACTAAGTCATGGTATGGTATGCTGTACATAATCACAGAAACTGTCAGTGTGTCATTCTGTCAGTCAGTCATTCTGTCTGTCCCATGTTTTTCTACTCACTGACGTGGTCAATCTATGTGAAACTGCACATAGGCATTGAAGATTGGCATAGGTAGAAGGTGACAAAGCTACCAATGGGTATGGACTAGATGTAATATCTTTCACTTCTGCCAATATATTCCCCTAAATCCAACACACTGAGCCTTCAAAGTTAAAATCAAATCCTGACTCTAGCGCCGTCTCAGTGATTTGGTGTCAATTTTCTCCATTAGTTTTATAGTTATGGATAAAGAGAGAATAATCATCTAATAACTAAAATCTGTATCACTGCCAAAACCTGAAAAAAATTCAAATCGTCCATCTGTCCAGCGATTTTACTGAAAATCTGTTCATATTTTTCTGAGCTGCCTTGACAGCAGAATAATGGCAGAGTAAACAACATCTTTTGTGGTTGTAATCAGTCAAATCCGCCTGAAAACTGCCAGAAAACAGACAGTTTGTAAAATCCAGACATATCAGCGACACATTTCTGAGTCATTTGTATCTGTGTTATGGAATCCACACATTTCCTCCCTTCTGACTGCTGTTGAGTTTTGTACATTTGGTGTAATTAGACACATTTTCTCACCTGCCATCATGAGCGAGCGCACACACTCCACCCTGCCCTGCATGGCGGCTTTCATCAGAGCGGTGAAGCCGTGGCAGTTTCTCCTCTCGATGTCCAACCCAGAGTAGTAGTTCAGGAGATAGTTGGTGATTGTGATGTGGCCTTGAAGAACACAGTGACGCACAGCAGTTAATGTAAGTCACAACACACAGTCTGCAATCACAATGTTGGCTTGGAAAAGAGCTGCGAGTGCTCAATCACACTTGTCTGTCATATTTTGGACAGGGCGAGATCCACCTCCATACGGCTGGTCCTTATCTGCTCTCACACAACACACTCATCACTTCTGTTTCAAAAAGCCTAAGTACAGCGAGTGCAGACTTTTTTTATAGGCTCCTCTGTGTGTGTTCGTCTGTGTCAGCATTAGTGCCAACCTGCCTGTGTGTGTATATCTGTATCTGTGCGTGCATGTGTTCAACAGTGCTTTGAACCGGCCTGTCAGCGCCTGTGTGTGTGTAACTAAGCCAGTGTTTGATATGCTGCTGTGTCCATTTGTGTGTGTGTTACCTGCTTGAGCAGCAGTGATGAGAGCTGTGTTTCCCTCGCTGTCCTGCCAGTTGACATCCAGATAGGGACACTGAGACAGCGCTATGACGACGTCTACGTAGCCCTGGTAGCATGCGACCAACAGCCCTATCTGAGACAAAAAAAAGTGACAGGAGAGGAGTTAAAAGACAAGGCAGAGGAGGAGAGGTTTAAGTTTAGAATCAGCAAAAATGTTCAGGGGGCGAAAAACTTGCCAGAGGAAGATGAAGCAAAACTGCAGTAAAGTGCTGACATATAGGAAGCTGTACGAAGAAAAATGCGATCACGGCAGTGTCAGTAGAAACCCACAAGACCAAGAGACCTCTGTGCGTCTTTCAAAACTAATATCCTTGAATAAATGTGACATCTGTTGTCTTTTCATTGAGGACTGAACCGTCTTGAACTCAGCGGAAAAAATGAGCTGTCTCCTCCTCTGATGTTGTTGTGTACTTCTGTACGTACGTGTCTTCACGCCAGAATAGGGACCCATTTATGTGTGTGTGTGGACGTATGTGTAAATTTTAGTCTGCAAGTGTGAGTTTATGTGAGTTTTGGAGTGTGTGAGTGTTGGAAAACTCCTGTAAAAGTTGGGTACTTTCCGGAAGGTGCACACTTCACCAGCCAAGACAAACACGTTTACCACCAGAGGAGAGATGGGGGGAAGCTGAGAGCAGAATTTAGGAACACAGAGTTCTCAGTTGACATATCATATATACAGTGTATTTATACATTTGTACATGAAACGCGTCTCTTAGAGAGATGTCTTTCACTGGATGGCTCAGAGCACAGGTGCTGATTAATGCTGATTTAGGATGCATGTTTTCCTTCAGGGAGCCAAAATAAATAAATTAGCCAATAAAAGAAGGGATTAATGCACGAGTGGTGCATTCAGAAATACTCGTTCTGAGTGCCAGAGAGCACTCAGGCACAAACTGGACCGTTCCTAAATTTTGGGTGCAGACAGGAGTCAGGTTAGTTTACAGGGATCATTTTGAGAAGGTGAAGGATGAACCCAAGGTGATATATAAACTCATCTTCATTGGTCAACTACAAACATGACGTATCATCTAAAACATGGAAATAGCTACATGCCCATTAGCCCACAGCGCCATTAACAGCTCAGTGTGTGACGTGCACTTGGAGATAAAATATAGGCCTATATTAATGAAGGTTCATTAGTACGGTTTTGTATTTCTCTGTAATGTAGCACAGTGTTAACAATGTTACTGATACTATTCTTTCTCACACCTTCAACTCAAACCATTGTGTTGCCCCGCCCAAAATATATCATTTAATAATTACATTAATATCATTAACATGTGGGTGACTAGTCGACTAATGGCCCTAAATGATGACTATTGGTTGACTAGGAAAATTCTTAGTCAGGGGCAGCTCTACTTCCCCCCCCGAGCAGCACAGACAATCTATACAATCAGCACAGTTTCAAGGTCAACACCCAAGATTAGTGTCACCAATTCGAACTGACCAAATGGTTCCCCTTCTGTTCTTGAGAAATGACGTTGAATAATGGCCAGAAAAGTGTTTTAAGCAGAACATTATGATGTCACAGCGAAGTTGCCCTTTGACCTTATGGATATATAATGTCATCACATCATCATTTTATCCTATTAGACATTTGTGTGAAATTTTATCATAATTAATGTATGAATTCTTGAGTTATGGTTAAGGACATGTTTTGTTAGGTCACCATAACCTTTACCTTTAACCCCCAAATCTAAAGCGTTCCATCGTTCAAAGTGGATGTTTGTGCCAAATTTGGAAAACACTCCCTCAATGGTGTGAGATATTGTGTTCATGAGAATGAGACAGATGAGGTCAAAGTGACCTTGGCCTTTGACCTATGACTACCAAAATCTAATCAATTCATCGTTCAGTCCAAGTGGACGTTTGTGCCAAATTTGAAAAATTTCCTCCAAGGCCATCGCTGGCATGAGGCATGATAAAAGTGAAAATGTTCCCCAAAAAAGAGGCACATCACCTACATGATACTTCAAATTGAGCTGAGGAGTTTGTGTTCAAAATGAGAAGCAAAATACACTTTCAAGTGGCTTAAGTCGCCAAACAGTTTCTAGTTCTTCATTATAATAAATGATTATACCACTATATTTCAGCTCAGGCTTACTTATGATATCGTGTGAAGCTGGAGCTATCAAAAAGAAATTGCAACAAAGTCAAACAAACAATGTGTTGTTCATAACAGTCTATTAATTGGCAAGCAAGCGGATCCTACAGGGACTCTTAATTAGCGCTTTATTAAACCCAGGTGTGCTGGAAAGGTCAACCAGTCAAAGCTACTCTGTCAAAACGCACGCCAACGGTGCGTGCATCAGATGAAAGACAAATATTTATGTATTCTGCTACAGGTGCCTGCTGAGAGTAATCAAGGCATAGAGCGGAGAGGCATTTTCATTTAGACCTTGTGTTTCTAGGAACAAAATAAAACCCCAACTCTCTTACACCTCTTTCATTTTCAGCTTTAAAGGCTTTTTCAGGTCATGAGATCATGTCATAACCTAAAAGAATACAGTATGATGAAAGTGCATGTGTGTCCTGTGTTTTTGACATGGTGATTAAACAGAAGCAATATCTAACAGTCATCTCCTAAGGACAGATCGCAGGATAAAAATATGTATTTAACCTATCAGATCTCTGCCATAAAGAGTTAAAAAATCAGACGTGAGAAACAACCTTTGCAGGTAGGAGATGAGTATTTTAGCTAAGTTGTTACACTTTGTTCCACCTGTGATATTCCTTGATTTGCGAACCTGCTTCTGTAACATGATGTTCTCCTCATAAGAGGCAAGACTAAAAACTAAAAGCATCAAGTAGATTTAATGAGTGCTCTTGAGCACACTGTGTTACTTCGTTAAATTACTCTCTCAGACTCCGGTGTGGATGTCATCAAAAGTTCTCTCTCGCTGAAATGAATAAATATAATAATGTCTGAGGACTGGTACACAGAGGGCCTGAAGGTTTAAAAGAAGACTTGCAAAGCTGGTGCCAACCTCCCCCATATCCACCTACTACAACCCACACACACATTATACTGACAGGGTGTGCAAGGATGGTTATATGTGCATCTCCACATACTGGATCCTAAACAATATCACCACTCATCAAAGTCGAAATATAAGATCCTGCCTACACTCAGTCTGGACCCTATTTTCCCACGTGTTTGTGCCGAAGTGACTAATGGAGACAAGTTTTCAAACTGGTTCAGTACTGAGAGAAGGCTTCTGCAAAACAGTGTAACAATGTAATCCCTACAGGAATTGTGCACTGTCAGTTTATTTCCATTAAAAGTTCTTGTTTTTGCCACTGACACACTCAGATTTTTATTATAAGTGTCTGGCAACATTATGGAAAAGACCCTGCAGGGAACTGAAACCTTGCCTTTTGCTGATCCATTTTGTTTGTTAGTGTGTGTAATGAAGTCACACTCAGGGGAGAAGTCTTTCCTAAACTCTTGCAGACTTTTCCACATTGTTGAAATCAGCTAAATATTCAGCCACGGCACTGAAAATCTTTCAGATAACACTAAGCTGTCCTCACTGTACACGAACACAACACACTCTTTGCAGCTCTTCTCTTTCCAACTCTGTTTTCACCGTTGTTTTCCTGCAACAAGTCACGTCTCAGGACGTTTCAGAAGAAGACAGACCTGATCAAGAGCAAGGTAAGGAAAACTTCTCATTTCTCTGTGGGGTCGTTTTCATAATGTTATCAGACACCTCTAATAGCAATCTGAGCCTATCAGTGGCAAAAACAAGTACTTTTCATGGAGGTAAGTTAACAATGCACAACCAAAAATCGTCTATTCGTCACTTGGTGCTTTCAGACCTAGAGTTGTCTTGCTTTGGTCTGAATCAGGGACTAATCTTGTTATTAAGTTGCATAATTGCCTAGAGTTGGTTCGTGTTCTCACGGCAGCATTTACAAGCGGACCAGATAAAACGCCTTGCGCGAGAAAGCTGCTCTTGATTGGTCAGAATTTCCATGTGGGAAAAATCCAGGAAGTAAACAAAACATTGAAGAAGAGTATACTTGCAAGATAAATGTGACACTTTCTAATGTCACAATGGAGGGACAACTACACAGGTTGATTTTAGCGCTGCTCATCGTGGACTATATTGCTGTCATTGTTCACTTGAGTTAAACCATACAGTTTGAAAACGAGGCACGGCTCCAACTAGAAAACAATGTTTTGATGCATTGGATGTGCTGAATGTGCATATTAAGGCAGTACAGGAGGAGGTGCACATTAATAATCCTCCAGGACTGTAACATGCTCATGTTTAACCCAAACAATGTGTCATGTGACTGCAGTTGGTTCAGATCCAGGTCGGAACACCTCAAATGAACCGCACCAGGGTTCGTTTGTAACCGGACCGAGACCACCTCTTCAAGAAGGTCTTGGTCTGGTTGTTTTGTTGCACACCCGAGTGCGATTGCTGTGTTCATACCTGCCCAAATGGACCGCACTTAGGGGGCAAACAAACTTGAGTTCGCTTGAACCGAACCAAACAGGACAGGTGTGAAAGCACCCTTACACACAAAAACATTGGAAAACAGGATACAGGTTGAAAAATACTAAATTTTCCCTTAAAGTTCTTTCATCAGGTTGCAGAATGTTTCAATCATCCTTAATTAACCAGGATAAAAACGATGTCATCATCATGTTACCTCATGTGACCAGTTTTCCAGTCACACTTTTGAAGACGAAACAGCGCCAATATTCTGAAAACATGTGATGGTCCGATAAATCTGTTTACAGTTCATGTGCAATAGATGTTTGTTCACCTGTACGACAAACTGGAATCTGACAGTGTAAAGTGGGAAAGGTGGAGATGGCATTCTTGCAGAGTTAACCGCTGGATTGTCTGGAGGAAGTTCACGTACACTGGCACAGCTCCAGATTGCTCTATCTGGTTAGACACTTGCATGTAGACCTTGTCTATGTCTCCCTCTCCCTCTCACGTACACACACACATTCTTGGCAGGCCTCCAGCCCTGCTGTGTTGTACTTTAGCAGCATGCCCTGCAGCATGTCTGGAGCAATCTCAGTCGTCTGGCAATGTCCTATTTTCTCTGTGAACCTTTTTCGCTCACGCACAAACACGCACAAGCACGCACAAGCATTTAACTTCTTTTCTACCCTTCTTCTCTTACGCTCAAGTGTTCATCCCTGTTTGGAATATGTCTTACATTTACTGGGCTCTGGTGCACTTCACCAGTGGCCGCTGGCGATGTTGGTGACTGAAGAGAAATGCACACGCAGCATACAATTGCAGGGACGCGCATGAATCGAGAGAAGGCAATCATGTGCTACACAATATTACCACTCAATGACTAACTCTGAGGCTAAAGGGATAAAAATAACAACACTACCAGGTAGCTCAACAACCCTGAAACAATCAGGAGAGGCACTTCCAGAGAGGGATGAGTGTGTGTGTGGCACAAGTGTGTGAGATAGGGATACAGTAAAATGTAAAGTGAGACTATAAGCACGACAGAGATTCAAATCCTCACCGATGGTTTTTGGGAGGATTATGAATTTTGTATGTAGGACAGATGAAGATGCACAATATTTTAAAGCTTTATTACTTTATACTGATGGACATAGACATATGCTCTCCCTGACTGTAATCTCCTCTCTTTATACCTTCATAAAATCAGTTTTCTACCTCCTGAGTCATCGAGGAACAAAACTTCCCTTTGATGGAAGTGCTGTTTCTTGACCTTTTCTCTTTTACTGGCTTGTAAAGTATTAAGTATATGTTTAAAGGCAAAATGCCCTGTGGTGTGAAGTGGTATTTTTCTGGCATGCTCAACATGCTCCTCTGAATTACACAAATCTAGAACACGTCTAACATAACCGGAATTTAAGCTGTAAAACATCAACATTTGGGAGGATCTGAATGTTGCTATGTTTTAAATTTTCAATTTCATTTTGTTAACGACAATTTTGACCTAATAAACGAATAAAATATTTCAAAATTTGCAAAACTGAATTCTAACTTCATTTAAACCTCAACTAAAATGTCTATTTGCAATCAAGGTCAGTGGGCTTTGATGCACACAGACAAATTCTGGCCAACTTATTTTAGCCACACAGACAAACAGACAAAGACACAAACACACACTCACAAAGTAATCTGGGGAATATCCAGAGCTAGGAATAGAAAGGCTTAGCCGTATCAGTCAGCGACACAGAGAGAGAGAAAGGGGGGGAGGGAGACATGAGTAAATATGCGTCTACAGCTGATGTGAGAACGCTGTAAATAATTAGCTCCAATGAGGATGACACCACGCCCAGTGTGACCCTTAAAGTTCCTTACAAACACACATTAAATACAGGTTTCCTTGCCAGTGTTCAACCATGTTATAATTGCATCTTAATTAAATGATATAGCTGGATCTGGAATAATTAACTTCATGTAACCAATAATCAATTCTTAAGCTTTAAAACTGATGGGACAAGTCAGATATTAGCCACATCCTAATCCTCAAAGTCTAGAGAACTACTTCTTTACACCCTATGATGTTTATCGTTCTGCTACTGCTGGAAAATCTGGTAAATTCCATCTAAGAGAAACAGCAGCAGTATTATCACATACACAAACACAACTGTAACAGCGTCCCAGCTGAGTAGAAACCTGTGTAATCTCCCTATGATGTGTAGCATTAGCCCTCCACACTAGAGCAACCAAGAGCCTGCTTCCCTTGTGGGTTCCCTGATGTGACTTCTTCAATAAACCTATCTAACTACCGTCTTGTTTCCTCAATAAGGGCTTACCCACACTGTATTTTTTTTTACTTCCAAATAAGTACTGGCCGAGGCTAAATCCTGCAAACCATCCGAGCAAGCAGACAACCTGCATGTCTACGGCCTGCGTAAGCCCAGAGTGAAACATTCGTTTGGCATTTTACAGTACATCTTTGTGTTCAGGGACACACACACACACACACACACACACACACACACAGGCAGGCAACACACTCTACCGCCCTCAATCGCACACACCAGAAGCACTGACGTAGACGCACTGGGCCGTGTTTCTGTCAATAGCCTCCCTGTTAGCTGTGTGTTTCTGTCTGCAGCTGAGCGTTCACATGGCTGTATCAAATCAGATGTGTATGACTGTCGCTTTGATTTTTCCACTCATCTGTATTTGCTAGCAGCATCATCGTGCTCGCCACCATCTGCGGTGCCAAATTTCTGTCTCACCCCGCCTGTGCCTCATTTAGTCCGCTTGCCTGTTGGTCGATGTGTGTGTTGGTCGGTTGTACTTTCTGCCTGTCTGACACTGTGTGGTTGACTTTGTCGCACTGTATATCTGCCCTGGTGCGTCAACTGATCTCACCCTATTTGGAAAATTTGATTGTGTTCAAGAAGATGAGTGTGTGTGTGTGTGTGTGTGTGTGTGAGAGAGAGAGAGAGAGAGAGAGAGAGAGAGAGAGAGAGAGAGAGAGAGGTAACAGCCAGGCAGGGTGGCCTGGCCTCATTTAAGTTGATTGAATTCTGTGGGTGCGTTTGTGTGTGTGTGTGTTTGTGTGTGCTTATTGAGTTTTCATGTGAGCTTGACAACTTATCCGATTCACTGCAGGAACGACACACACACTGCCCGGACAGGGTCAGAGGTGCCTGAGGACGCTGATACATTAATATATATTAACATTCAGAAGCAATAACCCTGATGTTTACGGACTTGCACTCATCCTTTACTTTTCACAACACAGCACCAACAGTTTGTTGAATTCGTACCCAGCACATCCGCTATCACAGTCACAACACTGAGAATATACAGTCGGGACGCTGACACTGACAGCCCATGTAATTACTGTGCCGTAATCATATACAAGGAGAATTAAATACACGTACTTGTGACCTACATAAAGGCTTGTCATTAAGTTTCTCGCTAAATTTAGCATTCGGGCTTTGTGAGTTTAAACATGGATGGCTTCTTCCTGTCTTCTGAGGATGCAGGAGGAAGAAGACTGTCTGTTCCTGTCTGGCTCATTATGTTGTGATCGTGATTGCATTTGATCAAGTTTCAGCATGTGCGCTCGGAAGTGGAAACTATGATTTTATTGCTTTTTTTAAAGGCTGGATTGAGACAAGAATTGGTTTGCTACAAGATTTAAATAGGCCTCTAAAACATGCTGGAAAAAATAATATCAAAGTTATGGATGCTTTGGTGCAAAAATCTACCGTTCCTATTTGCCATATCAAAACACAAACCTCTTACATCTTACTTTATCCACATCCCTTAAAAATAAACTTGTTTTATTGCTCAGCAGGTAATAAATGTACCACTTGAACTATCATTAACCTCAGTCTGAGGGTTACTTTCCTGTGCTGGCAAACATCCACTTTGTTAAAGTACCTTTATGAAAAACACAGACTCCCTACCAGCTCCTGGGCTGCCGTTCTGCAGCTGAACCTGACCTCTGACCTCGCTGTTGAAGGGGACCACATACAACAGAGGAAGCAATTTATTATGTGTCAAATAAGAGGCTGAACCAGGCAAATGTACGCCCTTTGCCGAGCCTGATTAGTTCTCCAAATAGTGGACAAAACGTGTATAAAACCTCCTCTATTCAATTGGCCTGATGTATCAGCGTTAATATTAAAGGAATTCTTCACACCCAAAATGAACATTTGTGTATCAGTTACTCAACCTATGTTGTGTTGAAAACATTAAGAAAACTTACACTACTTCCCACTTTCTACTCATCAGTTGGGGGACAGACTACTGTGGAGATTATGTCAAATTATATTTACAATATATTGAAGTACTGCATTGTGTATCAGTAGAAGGATTGAGGCAACTCAAAGGAATACTTCACCCCCCAAATTACCATTTGTATATCAATTACTCACCCTGTGTTACGGTGAACGAAGAATCCAAAAACTGTAAGAATTCTTAAATTGAACTCATAGGTGACTGCATTTGACAACTCTATCAAAACATCTGTTGACAGACTCTCACATAACTTGTGCAGTATGATCCGAGTCTTACTTATCCATTCGTATGCTCAGTGTTTATCACGCAACAAATGTATCTATGCTAGTAGCAGTAATTGTACCTCGCTGAACATGGGAGCTGCTGGTCTAACACTGCCTCCGTAAGTTTGTGTGTTATTATGTGATTTTCGTGTCCTAAAGGGCTGGTCGCTGTTTCAGGGTGCCTACAGGTATCAGACAGTTAAATGTAACGCTTTTTAGGACCAGTTCCAGACACCTTTTAACCAAATTTAGGACAGATTTTTTAACCAATCTTGTTTTACTTATTTATATGCGTATATGTGTGGTCTTACGCAGAGGTAGGTGTTATGTAGGAATATGGTTATTAGAGTGAGTTAAGTCAATCTACATTTTGCCAACAGTTAAATGCAAGTATGAGGTAAAATGACAGTATTATAGTTTTTTAGTTTTTTTTGGAGCCTATCTAAACACTGTAAGCAGACTGCAACCACCCGTAGCATTAACAGTACTATTTTCACGGTGCATTCCCGTCTGTACACTCTATACGCTCTTTACTTCCCACAACATCTACTACGTCACACCCACATGGCCACCGTCTTAAAGCGAAGGGCTGGCCGGTAACAACTGTGAATATGACAAGAAATGGTGTGAGACCGGGTTTGGCAACAGGTCAGTAGCCTACGTGCTCCATTCTATTAAAATGGCCCGTTCGGTTGGTATTCGGATAACTAGGGCTTTACTGTAATACTATAATGCAATAGCACCACCCAGTGGTAAAACCCGTTTACACGAAAAAAATTACCCACTCTAAACTTTTAGAGATTTTTGTACACGAACTCACCCCTAATTAATGAATAGATAAATTAAATACAATAAAATGTTTGTAGTAGTTAAGCCCTCACAAATTCAAATTTAAGACTATTAAATGATTTTTATTGTTGTAACACTGAATTTAAGACATTTTAAGGACCTGTAGACACCCTGTGTTCTTGTCAGCGTTGTATGGCTTTAAAGAGAAAATAGACAGGTTTCACTGTAAGTTCAGTTCCCTGTTGAAAAGGGCCGTCTGTTTCTTTTTCTTATGTCAAAGCTACCATTGATAAACCATACAATATTTCCATATATTGTAAGTATAATTTGACATGACCTCTGCTGTCGTCACAAATCATTATCGTGAAAATCCCCTGCTGATGAGTAGAAAGGGGAAATAGTGTGTAAGCTGCATTTGGCCAAATCCAAACCTGGGATAACACCCGTTTGTTTTGCACATTACATTGTCAGGCTGTCTGCTATATTAGGCGGTTGACATCTGTTTCAGGATGTTGTAACACACACACACACACACGAACTAATGAACTTAACAGATTCATATCAACATGTGTTTCCAATGGAGGAGTGGCCTAACCTGTATTGTGTACGTGTATGTGCACATCCCCAAGGTCACAGGGTATGGCAAAGCAAATGGCGAATGTTCTAGCACACATCCTGGTTATCTATGCAAACACATAACTGTCTGTCTCTCATGGCTCATGGCTCTCATGTGTAAGCATGTGTTTCGGGGACTTGCGTGTCATGTAGAAGAGAAGGAAAAAATCTTTACATTCCGATGATGTCATTTCGACTCTTCTTTCCCATGACCTCATCAGTAATTACATACATTCAGAGAAGTACTGAGGGAGAGGTCGTGTGAGAAGACAGTGAAATAGTAGAAGGGACAAAGAGAGATTGGGGTAGCCTTCAGGATAGAGACACAGCTTACTGATGCAAGGTCAGTAGGATGAGAACACAGAGCAGCTGGGAAATTTTCAGTGGAGAAAGTAAATGAGTTAAACAAACTTTCTCCCTAAGCAGCGACAACTGCACTCCAAATGTCTCTACTGGAGCTCTTTAGCTGGCAATGGTAGAAAACGACAGTTATCTTCCATATGTGAAGGCAATAAACCGTGTGTTGGTGATGAGAAAAGTGGTTTTTGAGCTATTCTCTTAATAAAATGCAAAACAGTTAAAGCTACAGCTGGTAGGCTAACATTTATAAAAGTAACCTTTTGTCATATTTGCTGAAACTGTCACTACATCCACACTGTAGTACACGAGGGATGTTCCTCCTCTTCCTCATAGTGCTTCTAATGGCATTTCCTAGAATCCACCATGGCTGAGGGAAAACAACCAATCAGAGCCCTAGCGGCTGACAATCATGTCAATCACTGAACTGAATTTGAAGTACTTTATGCAAACATACAAGTCACTGAATCCTCCACAACAAGTTCCTGCAAATGTTTCACAATAAAAGCCTATTTAGAAAATGCAGGGATTCTCTCAGCCGAGGTTATAAGGGGTTTTTAATTTGAAACAGATACAGGAAGTGCTGAGTTTGAAATGACGGTGTGATGCATTAACTTTATCGAGGCAAACGTGAGTGGATAAAAAGTAAGAATATGAAAATACAGAGGAAATAATAAATAACGGACCATGTATAATGTCAAATGAAGCTGGTAGCCTCTGCAGCTGTGGTGAGTAAAAGCCCTGCCACTATTTTTAAATGTTAGTACTTTATGTCTGTCTCCATTATGAAGAAGTAACATTGTTTGCTAGCCTGATGCTAATGGCAGTACTCAGTGGCTTGCTTAAGTGCCTCTGCTGTTTGATGCCATAATTTTTCCCTTTTTACTCTGTTGTGGTAACGTCCCTGGAGGAAATATCAAAAAGGCTGTGGTGTTGTCATACAGTTGTCTACGGCAGCTTATCGCCCTGTGTACCTATTGGTCAAAATGATGGCTGTGACAGGAGAAGTCGTGAACGACAAAAAGAAAAACAAACATGATAGACTTTCTGTCGGAACATTGTGAGGCGTCCCAGACGTGGCGTTGGCTGTCGTCTACCATGACACACTACACGAGATAAAAACGATGGATTATCGTGTACAACACTCATTGTCAGTCACGATTCGAGCCGACACCATATGATGCTGCATCGGGCTATAATCAGGCTGATATCGTGTAGCGTGAATCCGGCATAAGAAAGCCTACTCCGGCCGGTGGGTACTGTTTCAATTTGGCTTGACAGTTTTCAACATGGCGGCTGGGTCACAAACACTTTCATTTTACAGCTAAACAGTACACTAAAATATGTTCTTCATTCATATTTGATCAGTGCTGCCTTGTTTGACAATTTGATCACAGTTCAACAGCAGTTCATTGATATGGCAGCTCCGTCAGAGACTCCTCAGCTGTCGGCTCTGATAGATTGTTTTAGTGGATTCTTGTAAATGCCATTAGAAACACCACAAGGAGGAGAAGGATCATGATATTTCTTCACAGATTATCTGCCTCGTGTTGTTATATCATGTTAAATTATTGTTTATAGAAGTTACTTACTCTAGCTTTAACACTAATACACAGAGTTACAACAATAAAAGATGTGATTCCTCTTCAGCACAGAGGTCTTTGCCAGCTAATTCAATTTCTATTGGTGAAATGTCCAGATAAATGAAAACTAGTGTAGCGTTCCATCATTATGGATTTATCTCTTTGCCCTGGGCTGCAGTTTTTTGGCAGCTAGGAGTGAAGTGATGCACAAGGTGTGAAGGGACACATGCTTTGATTGCACTGCAGATAAAATGTCCAATGATTTTCCAATGACTCCTTTGCTAAATCAACTTTTGTGAATATATATATATATATTTGTTGTAATTCAAACTCAGTGGACTGAAGTCACACATAAATTATAACACATTGCTGCCCATAGCAGTGTTTGATGTAGGTAAAAGTCACTCAACAAACAGGCACTACTGCTACCTCCCTATTGTGGAATTTATGGCCTTAAATGCATCTTGGGCCATTAGCAAGACTGTTCAAAATGCTCTTAGACACACTGATGCCATCATCACACTGCGAGATAATGTGTTTACTCACGTACTCCCACAAATTCACTCCAAGTCCAGTATAAGAAAAAGCAGTCGAACAAACACTCTCATGCATGTTCTTGCATGACCACACACATACACACCCTCCCTCCTTCCCTCTCTCTCTCTCACACACACACACACACACACACACACACACAGAGGATTGTGTGTTCTGCTAACCGTGAGAGACTGGAGTGTTTTTATACAGCTGGAGGTTGCTCATTCTTGCAAACCTGAGGTCTGTCAACACACACACATACACAAGACCTGTCAGAAAATACAGCTTGGTGTGAAGGAGGATTCAGGATAAAAGTGTGAGGGTATTATAGAAATATTGAAAACATTTAGAAGACTTAAAATGGCAACCTAGAATATTTGATTGTTATTGATTGTTGCAATGAAGTTCCTGCCTTTTTCAATACTGGTGTGATAACTATTTTCTGTGAGGCCTGGAAGTAGGTAAGTAAGCCACTGCAGCAGGCTCAAGCTTAATTATTTCAATGAGTGTGAGCCTCTTAAACTGAAGTAGTTGCGCTGAGACAGGAAGGTGATGAAGGCCATCAAGTTGGAGATGGGCAGTTTACTAATACACAACATAGCCTACATTTGGGGCCCCTAAACCACTCAATACTCATTGTATAACCAGAAATACTATGAGATGTAATTGGAGAGGCTTGTCCCTCACATTAGTCTGAGACACAAGTTTCCATGTAGTAACACTGGTGTCAAAGCGCACTAATGAGTGTTAGGTACTTGTGTGAAGTTACTCAAATTGCTCCTATTATGTGCTCCATACCCTGTTGTTCCTGTCCTTCTCATTGACCTCCTCCTCCTTCACTCCGTGCCGTATCATTATCCGGACGATCGCCGCGTTGTTCGTGCAGCACGCCTGGAAGAAAGACAGCGGCTGCGGGCTCTCCGGAGACGGCGTGCGCTCCGAGTCCGCGAACACATCATCCGGCGGGTAGAAGGAGTCGTCGGACGCGATGCTCCGACAATCCTCCAAGTCCTCGAAGTCCACTTCCTCGAATTCATCATCGTCTTCCTCCCCTCCGTCGTCCTCTTCATCGTCCTCCTCGCACGAGCCCAGGTAGTCCTCGTCGTCAGAGTTGGACAGCGGCTCCTCCACTATGGTCGGGTGGACTTGGCTGACTTTCTGCCGCTGCTGCTGGAGCTGTTTGACCCGGACCGACGATGCGCCTCCTCCATCCCTGTCGTCCGTGATCAGCACCATCTAACCCCCGAGCCTAGGGCACCGTCCTCGGGGTAGAGTGCAGCCTGGCACGCGGGGCGCGGGCATGGGACTGGCTGTCTGTCCAACTATCCAACTATCTCGCCTTAAAAGTCACTTACATCACCGAAATTACGCAAACTCCTTGACCTGCGGTGGCTTATAGACTGGTTGCGTTGCGCGTGTGGTTACCTATCAGTCATCTCCGGTGAGTTGCTGACATTAACCCCATCTGAGCCGTAAACGTCCCTCGAAGTGAAACCTTCTTCAGCGCGCCCCCAAAACGAAAGCGCATTGAGTTGTAATCACAGTTATCCGGTGCGAGCGCACATGGATGGGTTCAGGTTGCAAAAGTGGAGCTGCAGCACAAAGTAAAAGTGCTGTGCACACGACCGTCCCATGTAGGGCGGAGAGACACGGCAGCCTGTTAACCTACAGTCGCATAATCCGATTAGATGGGACTGGGACCTCTCTCTTCTCCACCCCTCTCTCCCCGTCTGTGTACTGACAAGAGATTAATTCTACTCTCTCTGCTGGACACAACCCCACAGTGCCCATACTGAAACATTAATATTCTTAGGATGGTCATATAAGGAGGTTCAGTCCAGTTTCATGCAAGTACAGCATCAGAAATGACAACAAAATAGGCCTATCATGTATTTTCTCTGTATCATATTTGCTGTTTCTGTAACAATCAAAGTAGACGGTTAATAATTGGTGACTTCCTGCCTGTTCCTGTGAATTAGTCTCTAATCTAGCGTAAAATGTGATGGTGTGACAAATGCTTTTGTTTCTGTGTCTTTCCACCAAACTTTTGTGGTTTCAACTGATTCTGAAACCAAAATAAAAAACCCTATCTCCCTCTAGAAAAAAAAATCCCCCATGTGTGTGAATTCACGGTATTCTACATGCTATAACTCATGGGGAAAACCAGCACAAGTGTCAGCCTGTAATGAGTCATCTGATTTGAATATCTACAAGGCATCGTTTTACAGTAAGCTAATAGGGCTTGCCAGTGTTCAGGCTAATAAGGCAGATTATGTTCAAATGAAGTGATTAGCATTATTAAAATGATTGCAGCGGCACATGGGTTACATTTTCCATATATGTGATATGATTGTGAGATAATTTATTTTACACACAGCCTCAGTGCGTTCAGTTCAGCCACTATGCTCCCTCTCTGTCTCTCTCATTTTCTTGGCCAGTGGCCAGTTGAGATAATAGAGACATAGATTGGGCTTCATTACTCGGCGTTCAGTTATGGAGAGTTAGGCCTGCGTGTGTAACTGGTTTCCTCTCATGGAAAATTCATACTAATTTGCAGGGAAAGCAATGTCTTTCATCTAGTGTGCAGTAAAAATGAGCGACTGTGAGGGCTCAACCACAGAGAGGCTTCTCAAATCTAACAGTAACAGGCACGGGCAGATTCTGAGACAGTGGGCCCCTGGGACATGTAAATGGCCCCCCAAAACCTCACACAAATGTTCTATCTTATAGTAGTTTAACCTGTGTTTGTTGTTGTTTTGCATCTCTTGGTAGTCCCTGCACATCTCCCTGTGATTTTGTGTCTCTTCATAGTTGTTTTGTGTCTCTTTGTTGTCAGTTTTTGTCTCTTCATAGTTGTTTTGTGTCTCATTGTGTCCACTTTGTTGTTTTGTGGTGTCTCTGTGTAGTCATTTTCTGTCTCTTCGTAGTTGTTTTGTGTCTCTTTGTGTCCACTTTGTTGTTTTGTGGTGTCTCTGTGTAGTCATTTTCTGTCTCTTCGTAGTTGTTTTGTGTCTCTTTAGTGTTATTTTGTGTCTCTTTGTAGTCATTTTGTGTCTCTTCATAGTTGTTTTGTGTCTCATTGTTGTCATTTTTTGTCTCTTCATAGTTGTTTTGTGTCTCTCTGTGTCCACTTTGTTGTTTTGTGGTGTCTCTGTGTAGTCATTTTCTGTCTCTTCGTAGTTGTTTTGTGTCTCTTTGGTGTTATTTTGTGTCTCTTTGTAGTTGTTTTGTGTCTCTGTAGTTATTTTGTGTCTCTTCATAGTTGTTTTGTGTCTCTTTAATGTTATTTTGTGTCTCTTTGTAGTTGTTTTGTGTCTCTCTGTAGTCATTTTGTGCCTCTTCATAGTTGTTTTGTGTCTCTTTGTGTCCACTTTGTTGTTATGTGGTGTCTCTGTGTTGTTATTTTTTGTCTCTTTGTAGTTGTTTTGTGTCTCTGTAGTTATTTTGTGTCTCTTCATAGTTGTTTTGTGTCTCTTTAATGTTATTTTGTGTCTCTTTGTAGTTGTTTTGTGTCTCTCTGTAGTCATTTTGTGCCTCTTCATAGTTGTTTTGTGTCTCTTTAGTGTTATTTTGTGTCTCTTCATAGTTGTTTTGTGTCTCTTTGTACTTTTGTGTCTCTCTGTAGTCATTTTGTGTCTCTTCGTAGTTGTTTTGTGTCTCTTTCTAGTCACTTGTTGTCTCTTCATAGTTTTGTGTCTCTGTAGTCTTTTTGTGTCTCTTGTAGTTGTTTTGCGTCTCTGCGGTCATTTTGCGTCTCTGTGTGGTTTTGTATCTCTTTGTAGTTCTTTTGCATGTCTTCATAGTTTTTGTGTTTGTCATCATTTTGCATCTCTTCATAGTCTTGTGTGTCTCTCTGTAGTTGTTTTGTGTGTCTTTGTATTCAACTTATGTGTCTTTGTAGTTGTTTTGTGTCTCTTTGTATCCATTCTGTGTCTCTCTGTTGTTGTTTTTTGCCCCTTTTTATGTTGCTGTTTTGCATCTATTTGTAGTTGTGTGTGGTTTCTTTGTGGTTATTGGGGCTCTCTTCCTGGTCGGTATGTCTCTTTGAGTGACATTTTGCAGGAGGAGGCCAGGGGGCCCCTGACACTTGTGGCCCATGGGCCTCTGTCTATGCCTAGTCGGCCTGTTGTTCTGTAATCCATCCATGCAAACGAGGAACTAAAACTGAAACAGGTGTGATTCATGGTTGCGAATGCATGGCTTTGGAGTTTTGTGTAAGGGCCACAGTGTCTAAATGCGACGATATTCAGCTTGACAGCCAGATTTACAGAGATGCTCCCTTTTCTGTCAGAAATTAATAACATCAGTTTGCTGGCATCACCTGCTGTGGAAAAAACAAGTGCATAACAGTCCCTGTGCGTACCCATTATTATTTTACCTTCATCTACCCCCCACTGAGAGCTCTGCTCTCCTGTGGGTCCTCTATCTCTATGGTATCAGTCTGCTGCTGTGTGGGTGACAGTCAGTGTTAGCACTTCCACATGTAAATATCAGTTTCATTGTCTGGTCAAGTCGCAGACACAAAGCTTCCTTACTCACTTCAGTAAAATTCAAGTCAGGGAAAACATCTTTGGTGAAGTCAAGGTTAGAGTAGAACTTGTTTTCACTATATTAGATATAATGAACCTGGCATGTAACTCACAGCTCCCCCACTTATCCACTAAATGTCCTGCAGCTCTGAAGTGTGTAGATTCTGAGTCCCTTAGCTTCAGCATCATTATAGAAGACATCCCTTGAGCAAAGCAAATTGAGGTTCCCTAAATGTTTTCCACATTTAAGGATGCTCAACTTGCTTTGCTCTAGGGACACTTATGCAAAATGACATGAAGGCCAGGGGCCAGTTAATAAACAAACATTTATAATATTTACCAGTATAATAAATAAATTGCTTGTTCTCAACATTTCAAAGTTTGCTGTCCTCACTCATCTTCACCAAGAGGCAAATCCAGTGGCAGCAGCGACACACAGGTCAGGTGGACACAGGGCGCTTCTAGGATTTGTGGACTTTCAAGACTTAATCCAGACTTCTGTTGGGGGCTCTGGGGGAGCCTCTCTTGGCATTTTTTTCATAAACAAGCAGTATTTTGATGCTTTCTAAACACACCTAGGCACCTTTTTAACATTACAAAAAAACAGTAAAAATTCCCAGTGTGAATCAATTTCTTTTCATTGTGAATTAGAAAATGGTGGGCAGGCTACCTTCCTACATCCTTATATTTACTAGATCATTGCAGATGTAACTGGGGTAGGCAAAAAATTAGAAATACCTCTTGGTTTAACAAAATACAACTCAAGAAAACTACAAGATTACCATTGAGTTGAATCCACATCTGAATAAAATAATAAGAACCAAGCATTATATTAATCAAAAAGGCTGATTTTATTGCAGGTCTGTTGTATTAGGCTGCATTACTTTTAGCTTAGTGGACCTAATAAACTGGCAACTGAGTGTCTTTGAAAAACAATTAGTTTAATTAGGATATTCACAGGTTTTTAAGAACTTACTGTACAAATATAAAACCTGATGCATTTTATTAGAATGAAAATGAAACATTTAGTTCAGTTCCTCACATTATATTAATTTATGACAATAATGTATCCTGTAATCAAAGTTATGTTCCAGTTTTACTCTCCAGCAGCACAACCAGGGCTGCTCAGCAAAATAAAGCTGCCATAAAGGCAACAATTTGCTGCCCGTAAAAATGAAATTAGCTAATGCTGCTTGGTAATAAAGCACTGCTTTACAGGATACAACTGAATAACTAAAGTCAATTAAATTTTGGAAATTACTAAAAATTCTAGATGCCTCAATACTGCAAAATGTAATAGAAAACACTGCAAAGCACTTTACAGTAATACACAAAGGCCAATCCATGTTTTTTTAATATTGCTCAGTGTCATTCCCTGTCTCATCTTTTTTTTTTTTCACATCAAATGATGTTTACACAGCAGTTTTATGAATTCAAATAAACCACTAGTGCTTACAGCGGTTTATTGACACTCCAAGTGGGGCTAGTGGGCCACATTTAGCTCTGGCAAAATGGAGGGAAATGATTAATACTGATGAAGAAGACTGGCGGTTTATTTAGGATGAGAACTCTTAAGCCCCACGAGTACTTTCACAGGTTCATTTCAGGTCCAAGCCAGGGTCTGCGACACAGCTGGTGGGAAATTTGTGGTTCATTCAAGCACACTGCATGGGGGCAGATGCCTGCTGATATGAAGACTTGATCCCAGATTCCCTTTCCATATGTCCTCGGTACAATGTGCCGCACTTGCTGCTGCACTGCAATATACAGAGATACTGGAGAGTACGGACAGTTTTGTTGCGGTCACAGTGATGTACATGCTTTTACCCTCTGTGATGTGCCCAAGCGAGACTTAGACACACTGTAAATAGCACAACATGAGCAACGCCATTACTTGTAGAGTCAATTGCATTAGCTCAGCCCAGGCTCAGAAGAAAAATCTAAATCCCCAGGACGGATAATCACAGCGAGCCCTTCTGTGAATGTGTGTGTCATGTAGATGGTGAGGTCTATACTGGGTCTCCAATCCATTGCATATTCAAGGCTTTTTTTCAAAACGATATACTTAGTAAGAGTACAGCACTCTAAAGCTCTTAGAAATGTAGTATTTTTAACCTAAAACCTGGAAGCATCTCTGTGGCAGATCCAATAGGCTTGCAAAAACCAGAGATAGTAATTTGTATCATGAGTGATGTCTTGTCTGTCTCCATTTGACAAAATATTTGTTGTCATTTTGGTAGAATGTGGGTGTTTCTCAAAGTCAAGGAAGGATCCTTACATGGCAGAATTTCAAGGATGCTACGTCATCAAATCCCGCCTGAGGGCTGTTCCGATGTCAAGGATCCTTCAGATTCTACCGAGGACAGAGTCCTTCATTCAGAGAGTTTTCAAGCATGCATGTGTGTATCCTCATTTAGCCTACCTAGCTGTTAGTATAACCCAGAAATATATTCTCCCTAAAAGTCATGTGACGCTGAAAATACTGCTTACATTTGTTCAAACTGTACAACATTAGAGAGTGCCAAGATTATCGTAGTACCCTGAAACCCCCTCAGTCCACCTGGGGACACTCGTTAGCATGTTCCAATGTGTGTTCACCAAATGCTAAGAAGGACTCTTGCCTTGCCTCCTTGTTCTACCAAGGAAGGATCCTTTTCAACGAGTCACCAGGAACTTAACCTAAAAGCCATGTTATATGCCCCAAAGTATACTCAAGAGGATCACATCGACAGGCTACTTGAACACAGAGGCACTGCAGGATGGGCTCTCTGTGCAAAATGTCCCCAGAGTGGTCGTTTTAAACACCTCTTTGACCGTCAGCACATAATGCATGCCCACATAATTAGCCGTTCCTCTAAACTGAGAGATGACTGTACTGTGGCAGGCTCTTAATTTAAAAGGCCCTCGCTGATCATAAATACATTTCTCTAACACCTCTTTCCTCAGCAGAGCTCATACGCTATTCGCCTGCATCCCACATGCACCTAAAAGGCACATGACCTGGTGGGTTTAGACAAGCTCCCGCAGTCCTCCTTCCAGTCAGTCGTCCATTTATTCCCTCTAAGACCACAAACAGCCAAAACAACCCAACACACCACGGTCTCTTCTATGGTATACCTGCAGCAGGAGTGCCGTACAAAGATCTCCTATGAGTCTCCTCTTTACACAAGCGCTGAACTGTTCAGGTTTGTGTGTATGTGTGTGATGATGAAGGGAACTGAAATTGTGTGTTTACGACAGGGTTTTAGCGAGGATGCTTGTGTCAAAGATTTGCCTGAAAAGGTTGTTTTTTCCACTTCATAGCGAAGGCCGAATGTAGGGATTATTAAAAGCCTGATTAATCAGTTAATGAGGCTGGGACAGACAACGCCATCTATTTAAAAACAGAGGACAACACTTAAATCCAGGGACAGAGAAAGCTTTAGCTGCCAGTTGAATAGGAGAAATTCAATAGTCCACAAGTAGTAATTAACTAATTGTAATCAGCCAGCAATGGCCCTTAATTAAGTTCCTTTTGTGATGCGTGTTGATGTGTGTAAAAACAACTCTCAAACACAGCCTGGACAAATCAAATTTATATATTGTTAGCATATTCCACAAATGCTTTCAGACCGCAGACAAAATCAGTATAATAATCAACAGACAAAAACATTACATTAAACAATTTATACTGTTAAGTGAACGAGGCCCCTCTTACACCCTCTTACCTCACTGTAATGGTGAGGCAGAGTAATGAAGCCAATGTAGGGGTGCAGCTCCTCTAATGACTGCAGGATACTGGCTCCAAGAAATCTGTGAAACTCCCTCTTGAAATACACATCATATATTTTCTCACAAGTTCAGGTCTCAGTAATTAATTTTACATCTGTCAATGTGTGTGTCATGGTGGGGATTGTGAGATCATTGTTCCGTTAATAAGATAATGAGGCTTACAGGGTGTGTTTGCTTGATTGACAGGCGCCTGTCACAGGCAGCCCTGAAGGGTTCTGCTTGTTCATCCCACCTCAGCTTCAGAATAATGGTGAGCTGTAAACCTAAATACCCACTTTAAAATGTCCCCTGAGGAAAGTATGGGTGATGTCAGTGGCATAATGTCTGTGTTTCTAGCACATTAGTCACATGAGAGTGGCAGACGTTTACAGCTGAATCTCTCTTTTAGTCACACCAATATAGTATCTTTTAGGATTCGGTTCTGATTTAATTTTGACATGTCTGTCCTTCAAAGCTCCTATTCAGCTCTGGAGGTTGCTCTGGAAAAGTTTAATGAATCAGGAGGAGCTGAGTCCATATCAACCCGATGGATAAAGTCCAGAGGTTTTATCATCCCACCTTGGAGTTCCCTGAAATGTAAAGTATGGTGTTAGACATCTATGACACACATTTATACAGTGCAATCTGTAAGCAATACACACACAATGGAGCACAAATGTCCTACTTTCTGTGTGTCACTGCTGAATGATCCTGATGTTTGTTTGACTATATAAAGATCATTATTATAGATAACTAATACAAACTCATGGATACCAATGAAAACAGCCAAGCTAACAATGAATTCTAGACTGAATAAATCATAAACAACCTGATTTCTTAACAAATAAAGTAGAGTATAGTTGTACTGAGTGCAGCTGTGCTGACTGATAAAATATCCATGTTCTGCAACTTCGGAATACAGCACGAATCATGTTTTCCCTTTTCCTTACCCTGATTTCTGTTACACAACAGCTACAGAGAAGAACGCTAAAATGGAGCCTTTGTGTCCAGTCTCTCTTCTCCTGTCTCTTTTCGCACTGCTTCGCTACATTCATCGTGTCCCTGGAGATGTGATGTTATGAGCAAAGCTTGAAGAAAGAGTAAGGGTTGTGCAACGAGGTCCACCCTGGAGCAGAGATTCCTAAGCCACTGACATCTTTGCAATGACATCATGTTTCTCCCAAGTTCCAGCATCCCAAAACAATGGAGCATACAGTCCTGAAGCTGTACTGTATGACCATTGTGCCAGAGGATGCACCTAAAAATAGGTCTTAGTTGTACAGAAAATTGAGGATGGGCCTACATATGCTTTGTGAAGAACATGTCAGTACTTTACACTGTACGATAAAAAATACTGGAACAGAGAAACAATGGTTATCTCAGAAAGTCAGTAAATACAGGCACATTTCTGTGTTTCAACCTTATCTTTATGACTATTTGCTCAAATAGAACTGTCACTCAAGGCCATTTATGACAGGAGAAGAAAATCACTCTCAGTTGTAAGCAAGTGCAAGTAGTGTCTCTGATCACATCACATCTCTGATCATCAGTTTTAGTGGTTTCAGTTTTAGACAGATTACTAAAACTAGGTAGTTTGGATTGAATTGACAGTGTTGCTCTTTGTAATGTGCTATTGTGAGAGTGTCATTTTTATGTTTGAAGGAAGATGTGCAGAGGAGAGGGAGGATATTGTAGAAGACAAAAAAGGTAACTCTAAAAGGCATTAGGAACTACAATTTTATTCTGATATTTTTCTACTGTAATAAAAAACCACAATGAAAACTGAAAGTACAGTGCTGAATTATTCCATCCAAAATCAGGGAAAAAAGTCATATTATAGAATGTCGTCCAAAATTGTGAAAAAAGTCATGGTTTACCATGTCTTCCAAAATCCAAAAAAACATCATTGTGTAGCATGTCGTCGAAACTCATAAAAACAAATTAATAGTGTAGTATGTCATCGAAACTCATGAAAACAAAGACATAGTATAGTATGTTGTCTAAAATTGTTAGAAAAAGTCTAGTATAGTATGTCATCCAAAAATACGAAAAAGAAGTCATAGTATGTTGCCCTCATTCTTGGAAAAAAGTCATAGTATATATCATATTGTCCAAAATCATGAACAAAGTAGCAGTATAGTATGTCGTCCAAAATAATGGAAAAAAGTCATAGTATATTATGTTGTCCAAAATTATGGAAAAACATCATAGTATAGCATGTTGACCAAAATTATGAAAAAAAGTCATAGTATAGTATGTCTTTCAAAATTATGGAAATAAGTCATAGTATAGCATGTCGTCCAAAATTATGAAAAAAAGTCATACTATAGCATGTCGTCCAAAATCATGAAAAGAAGTCATACTATAGCATGTCGTCCAAAATTATGGGAAAAAGTCATAGTATAGTATGTCGTCCAAAATCATGAAAAAAAGTCATAGTATAGCATGTTAACCAAAATTATGAAAAAAAGTCATAGTATAGTATGTCTTTCAAAATTATGGAAATAAGTCATAGTATAGCATGTCGTCCAAAATCATGAAAAAAAGTCATAGAATAGTACGTTGTCCTGGACCATGAATAAAAAGTCATAGTATAGTATGTTGTTCAAAATCATGGAAAAAGTCACAGTATAGTATGTTGTTCAAAATCATAAAAAAAGTCAGTTTTGTATGTTGTTCAACATCATGAAAAAAAAAGCCATAGTTACGTTTGTCGTCCAAAATCCTGAAAAAATAGTACGTTGTCCAAAACCATGGATAAAAAGTCATAGTATACTATGTTGTCCGAAATCATGAAAAAAAGTAATAGTATAGCATGTTGACCAAAATTGTGACAGAAAGTCATAGAATAGTACGTTGTCCAAAACCATGGATAAAAAGTCATAGTATAGTATGTTGTCCAAAATCATGAATAAAAAGTCATAGTATAGTATGTTGTTCAAAATCATAAAAAAAGTCATAGTATAGTATGTCCTCCAAAATTATGAAAAAAGTCATACTATAGTATGTCGTTCAAAATCATGAAAAAAAGTCATAGTTTTGTATGTTGTTCAAAATCATGACAAAAAGTCATAGTATGTCGTCAAAAAATTATGGGATAAACTCCTAGTGTAGTGTGTCATCCAAAATCATGAAAAAAAGTCATAGTATAGTATGTCGTCCAAAATTGTGGAAAAAGGTCATAGTATGGTATGTTGTCCAAAATTATAAAAAAGTCATAGTATAGTATGTCGTTCAAAATCATAAAAAAAAAGTCATAGTATAATATGTCATCCAAAATCATAAAAAAATACTCATACTATAGCATGTTGTCCAAAATTGTGAAAAAAAAGTCATAGTATAATATGTTGTCCGAAATCATAAAATATACTCATAGTATAGTATGTCATCCAAAATTGTAAAAAAAAAAAAAAAGTCATAGTATAATATGTTGTCCGAAATCATAAAAAATACTCATAGTATAGTATGTCATCCAAAATTGTAAAAAAAAAAAAAAAAAAAAGTCATAGTATAGTACGTCGTCCAAAATCATAAAAAAGAAAGTCATAGTATGGTGTGTCGTCCAAAATCATGAAAAATCATAGTAGGGCGTGTTGTTCAAAATCATGAAAACAAGTCATGGTATAGTATGTCGTCCAAAATTGTGAAAAAAAGCCATAGTATAGTATGTCGTCCAAAATCATAAAAAAGTCATAGTATAGTATGTCGTTCAAAATCATGAATAAAAAGTCATAGTATAATATGTCGTCAAAAAATTATGGGATAAACTCCTAGTGTGTCGTCCAAAATCATGAAAAAAAAAGTCATAGTATAGTATGTTGTCCAAAATTGTGAAAAAAAGTCATAGTATGGTATGTTGTCCAAAATTATAAAAAAGTCATGTCGTTCAAAATCATAAAAAAAAAACATCAGTATGGTATATCGTCCAAAATTGTAAAAAAAAAAAAAAAAGTTATAGTATAGTATGTCGTCCAAAATCATAAAAAATACTCATACTATAGCATGTTGTCCAAAATTGTGAAAAAAAGTCATAACATAATATGTTGTCCGAAATCATAAAATATACTCATAGTATAGTATGTCATCCAAAATTGTAAAAAAAAAAAAAGTCATAGTATAATATGTTGTCCGAAATCATAAAAAATACTCATAGTATAGTATGTCATCCAAAATTGTAAAAAAAAAAAAAAAAAAAAAAGTCATAGTATAGTACGTCATCCAAAATCATAAAAAAGAAAGTCATAGTATGGTGTGTCGTCCAAAATCATGAAAAATCATAGTAGGGCGTGTCGTTCAAAATCATGAAAACAAGTCATGGTATAGTATGTCGTCCAAAATTGTGAAAAAAAGCCATAGTATAGTATGTCGTCCAAAATCATAAAAAAGTCATAGTATAGTATGTTGTTCAAAATCATGAATAAAAAGTCATAGTATAATATGTCGTCAAAAAATTATGGGATAAACTCCTAGTGTGTCGTCCAAAATCATGAAAAAAAAAGTCATAGTATAGTATGTTGTCCAAAATTGTGAAAAAAAGTCATAGTATGGTATGTTGTCCAAAATTATAAAAAAGTCATATGTCGTTCAAAATCATAAAAAAAAAACATCAGTATGGTATATCGTCCAAAATTGTAAAAAAAAAAATTAAAAAAAAGTTATAGTATAGTATGTCGTCCAAAATCATAAAAAATACTCATACTATAGCATGTTGTCCAAAATTGTGAAAAAAAGTCATAGTATAGTATGTCGTCCAAAATCATAAAAAAAAAAGGTCATAGTATAGCGTGACGTCCAAAATCATGAAAAATCATAGTAGGGCGTGTCGTTCAAAATCATGAAAAAAAGTCATAGTATAGTATGTCGTCCAAAATCATAAAAAATACTTAGTATAGCATGTTGTCCAAAATTGTGAAAAAAGTCATAGTATAGTATGTTGTCCAAAATCATAAAAAAGTCATAGTATAGTATGTCATTCAAAATCATGAAAAAAGTCATAGCATAGTATGTTGTCCAAAATCATAAAAAATACTCATAGTATAGTATGTCGTCCAAAATTGTGAAAAAAAGGTCATAGTATAGTATGTCGTCCAAAATCATTAAAAAAGGTCATAGTATAGTATGTCGTCCAAAATCATAAAAAAGGTCATAGTATAGTATGTCGTCCAAAATCATTAAAAAAGGTCATAGTATAGTATGTCCTAAAAAATCATAAAAAAGGTCATAGTATAGTATGTCGTCCAAAATCATTAAAAAAGGTCATAGTATAGTATGTCGTCCAAAATCATTAAAAAAGGTCATAGTATAGTATGTCGTCCAAAATCATTAAAAAAGGTCATAGTATAGTATGTCGTCCAAAATCATTAAAAAAGGTCATAGTATAGTATGTCGTCCAAAATCATAAAAAAGGTCATAGTATAGTATGTCGTCCAAAATCATTAAAAAAGGTCATAGTATAGTATGTCGTCCAAAATCATAAAAAAGGTCATAGTATAGTATGTCGTCCAAAATCATAAAAAAAGGTCAAAGTATAGTGTGTCGTCCAAAATCATAAAAAATACTCATAGTATAGTATGTCATCCAAAATTGTTTAAAAAAAAAAAAAGTCATAGTATAGTGTGACGTCCAAAATCATGAAAAATCATAGTAGGGCGTGTCATTCAAAATCATGAAAAAAGTCCTAGTATAGTATGTCGTCCAAAATCATAAAAAAATACTCATAGTATAGCATGTTGTCCAAAATTGTGAAAAAAGTCATAGTATAGTATGTCGTTCAAAATCATAAAAAAAAGTCATAGTATAGTATGTCGTTCAAAATTGTGGAAAAAAAGTCATAGTATAGTATGTCGTCCAAAATCATAAAAAAAGGTCGTAGTATAGTATGTTGTCCAAAATCATAAAAAAGTCATAGTATAGTATGTCGTCCAAAATCATAAAAAAAGGTCATAGTATAGTATGTTGTCAAAAATCATGAAAAAAAGTCATAGTGTAGCATGTCGTCCAAAATCATGAAAAAAAGTCACAGTATAGCATGTTGTCCAAAATCATGAAAAAAAGTCATAGTATAGTATGTCGTCCAAAATCATGAAAAAAAGTCATAGTATAGCATGTTGTCCAAAATCATGAAAAAAAGTCATAGTATAGTATGTCGTCCAAAATCATGAAAAAAAGTCATAGTATAGTATGTCGTCCAAAATCATGAAAAAAAGTCATAGTATAGCATGTTGTCCAAAATCATAAAAAAAAGTCATAGTATAGCATGTTGTCCAAAATCATGAAAAAAAGTCATAGTATAGCATGTCGTCCAAAATCATGAAAAAAAGTCATAGTATAGCATGTCGTCCAAAATCATGAAAAAAGGTCATAGTATAGTATGTCATCCAAAATAATAAAAAAAAGTCATAGTATAGTGTGTCGTTCAAAATCATGAAAAAACATAGTAGGGTGTGTCGTTCAACATCATGAAAAAGTCCTAGTATATTGTGTCATAAAAATGCTGTAAAAAGTCATGGAGCCATAAACATGTAATTAAAATGTCATAGTATAAATGCCATAAGAAAATAATTAAATGTTGTAGTATAGTATGTCATAAAAATGTTATAGTATAATATGCAACAAAAAAGTGAAAGTGTAATATGCCATTAAAAGCCAAGGCCTTAATTGTCAATAATTGATCAACCTTTAATACCCCTTTAAGACCACCCTGTATTTACAAATTAGTGTTTAATCCTTTGTGAAAAATCAGTGATATGAGTGAAGCTTAAAAGCTGGGTCATGCACATCCTCATACTTTAGCTGTGTGGTGTTCATTAATAAAAACTGATGTTTACAGCGATATCAGATAACAGTTTTGATGACTGGTCTTTGCTACCCAATATTTTAGTTTCAGACTCAACCTGAATAGAAACAATATGTCTATAGCATTTGTATTGGAAAAGTACTCTGAGCAGATGTTGAGTTATTATCAACATAATATGTAAAGGTTACCATGTGGCTCACAGAAAGGTCTCTGTTTTAAGCCCTGACAAAATTCCTTTCTTGCTGTGTCATACGGGTGAAGAGTCTGCAGTTATCAGGTTATCAAGGATTCTATCTGTCCTCCAATCCCCTTTGACTCGGCCACAGCTCCACAATCCTGCAAGGGGTAAGCTTAAGTGTGTGTGCGTGTGTGTGTGTGTGTGTGTGTGTGTGTGTGTGTGTGTGTATCCTCCACCTCTTCAGCCTACTGCCAACTGTGCCTGAACTGTGAATTCCCACTGATCCTGTTTCCTGCCCTGCCTGATGAAATACCCACAAAATGACACAACTACATCCATGTGCTTGTGTGTGTTGGAGAAGAGAAAAACATGTTCAGTGTCATGTTGGGCCTCTGTGACCATGGATTGTGCTCTCACACTGACACATGAAAATAAAATTATGTGCTGATGCTTAGAGAGACTGGGTGTGAGATTTATGCATGCGTATGTGCGCCTCAGAGATTTCTTGGCCCTGCATGTGATTTTGTGTGCTTTCTGACTGGTGTAATAAACCTGTCTGAGTGTGCGTTTGTACTTGCCCATTTTCCCATATTGCACGGAGGAGTGAACAAAACACAGGGGGGTTTTAGCTCTTTAACACGAGCTAAAAATCACGCTCTTGTGCCCTCAGAGCTTATCTCCTTACCTCTCCTCTTTTCCATCTGCTGGGTGAAATGAATACACCAGCAGAGAGGCCAAATGCAGTGAGGCTGCAAGCTGATAGGTAGTGTGTATGATAAATTAACTTTGGCTAACCCAGACATAAGGGAACAGGCAGTAAAAAGCATACACACACTCCACCTGACAGTTTGTATAAGGCAGCTTTGTGCCTCTCCTGCTGCTCATTAAAAGATTCCATCCTGACTCAAAACAGCAGCCTCGTTCAGCTGGACAATGATGAATAATAACCCACTGTGCATGATGCTAACAATTAATGGGGCCCATTTCTAGGTAATGAAACAACAGCTGTGCTTGAAGGAGCATTAGCACTCCCATTTATTAATTGAACACTGTCATTTTGTTACTTCTGTCCCTTCCTTCCTGTCTTCCGTTGCTCTCCGTCTCTCCTTCCCTCACTTCCTGCTGATGTAGAAGTTGGAAACCTGAATCATGCCGTCCTGCTTGTTGCTGTTGGGCAGAGAAACCAAGTGCAACAGCTCTACTCAGCAGCATAAGGATTTTCACAACAGTGAATATCACTATCTCACAACATCATCTGAGGCCAGGGGACCTGGCTTAGCTCTTAAACTGTCTGTGCTTCTTAGCCTGTTGACACTGACTGGCAGGAATGTTGGGCCAAACAGAGCTAAAGCAGTGTTGAGCACATCCAGAGTCATCACTGTAGAAACCATATTGTCAGCATATCTTCAACTTAAAGTAGCCTGGAGTCTATTTCCTGAACTTTTTGTATCAAATATATGCCTTTTTAGAACACTTGTTAGTTTTGAAATGCAGTTATAGTAAGTGTACATGTATGGAGTGTTGAAATTTAAAGGCTGCATATTGGTTATATATGTGATGAAATTTAGACCTATAAACTCGAGGTGACTTAGCTATCTGAAGTAATACATAAATTAGGAAAACTAAGGGAAAAGGATAAAAATATCTAGAAGTCGGCAGTGTTGGGTGTAACGTGTTGCAAAGTAAAGCATTACAAAGTCACGTTACTGCAATCACCTCACTTTTGTTAGCAAGACAATATGTTATTGTTTTAAAATTAGTAATACATTACAGTTACTAATCAAACAATTATATAATAACTTGTGTTACCTAAGTTCTTCAATCATCTGCATAATAGGTGAACAAAATAAAATTATCAAACATGCCGACAACAGCGACATCATCCCCTGCGTTCATGGAGAGGCTCCTCAGCCTGGGCAGTCTTATTCTGACTCCAGTCTTGTGCTGACTCAGTGGAGGAACAGGTTGTGAGACCAACAATCTAAGGATATCCTCCTCAATCAATCACTCACTCACTCAACAATCAATCATTTAATATCTCAAAAAAGCTGGTCTAGTCTACTACAAAGCCATGGTTTCATGAGCGAGCAACTCAGTGAGTTTTTTTGAGTGTGTTTGGCCCATTAAATACCATACTTGCTGTGCCTTTTCATTGTTACCAGGCAACCACTCCATCGCCTCCTTACTCTAACCTTCCTGTGTAATCAATCTACCATTTATTTACTTATTTTAGTTATTAGATAGTAATTAGTATCTAGTTCCTAAAATAGACAGAGGGTACTTGCTGTAGCTCTGGTTGAGGGTGAGAGGCTGTCAGCAAATAGTTTGTTGGTCACAGAGAAACGGAGATCTGTGTGGGTACATGAGACCCTAAAAATGAGGGTGGATCACAAGAAGCACCACCAGTTGGTCCAGGAGCTTTGCCTCAATGATGGCTGTTTCCAGGCATATTTTAGGATGACTCAGGGGCAGTTTGACAACCTGCTGTCTATTGTCAGGCCGTATAGCTCTGGGTATCCAGCAACCGCCACCACCAGTTTCTCCTCCATTGTTTACCAACTCTAAACTTATTGTTGTGACCACCACAGAACGCCCGCCTCTCAAATCATCTGATTGGGCAATGGAAAAAGACAACAAAAAAAGAGATGACGTGGGGCACTTTTCTGCTTTGAGTTGAAGTTTTTTCAACTCGAGTTTAGAGAGCTCCGGCAGAAACACTAGGTGCCTAGACAACAAAACAATTACAAAAAAGCAGCCTCCAATTGCTAAAAGGCTTTCTGTGTGATCAGAGCCTAAGTCTGTCATCACCTTGTGGTGTTAGAAAGGCTCGTCTCTTAAATTATTTTCATTAGGTCTATTGATGTAAGGCAATTAATATGTAAGTTTCACTGAGAGGCAGTTACAGCCTACTGCCATCTTGATTCTCCTGAACCTTGTATTGTGCTAAAATGTGAGTATGTGTAAGATTTAAGGTTATATCATTATTAACTTGCAATTCTGCGACAGTGCATCTCAGTCAGTGTTGCAGAGTAACGCCAAAGTAACGCATTACTCTGGGTTAAAATACAGAGTGCTGTGTGATACATTACTTTTTCTTAGCAAAGACCCCAATGCTGCTTGCTGCTATGTGCCACATGAGAGTCGCCTTTGAGTTAATACTTGAAGATATCATATGACCTTGATTACTGACAATCTTCATGAGAAAAAAAAATTGTGAATTAAGGACTTTTTCATGAGACTTGACTGGAGCTGAATCCAAGGGGAACTGATTCAAATGAGAAAAAAATAATTAGGTTGTTTGAGAAAAAGAGAAGCGGGTACCATCTCCACTGGTGATGCATATGAAACAGTCTAATTTCCCACCGCCTACATCCACTCTGCTTATTGCAAGTGGAAGTAGTGAGTTACGCTTCCTGTCTATAGTATATGCTATACTATGAAGCTGAGGAGAATCACAAACACACAGAGTAGTGCTGTGGAGGGTATACGCAGGTATACGAGGTATAACCACCTCTTTTTTCAGCCAAAAAGCCATTAGAAGATATAGAAGTGTATACCCACTTCCTCCTTGGCAACCTACCCACCTACCTAGCTGTACACCCACCTCAATAACAACTGCTACACCACTGCACACACACAGACGACACCTACACTTGTGCCTGCAGACTGCTGAGGAAACTGCTGATGCGGTCCTGTGGCATGTCCCCATCCAGCTGAGCCAGGTAGGTGTAGAGTTGGACAAAGGTGCAGAATGGAATCCTCGCAGCGCCGCCCTCCTCATCCTCTGTCAGGATCTCACAGGCAAACTTCAGAGAACTCATCAGGGTCTGAGAAAGTGTACGCAGAGACAAGGAGAAGCGGTGAGTAGGATTTTGTCATGAAAAAACAAACAAACAAAAAAAAAAACAACAGACACATAAATACAAAAACATGCCTTTAGCATTCAAGGATGATCACATTCCGTTTGAGCATCACAACCAGAAGCTGCAAAATACACTTCCATGCACACACACTAGCTCATGGACAATTAAAAAAAACAAAGCCTCAACAGTGTAGAACATGACTGCCCTCATGTGGCTCAAGTGTTTAACAGCATCATAAACAGCAGCAATCTTTCCAAACTCCTGACACTGAGCACATAATGTTGATAATGCTTAGCTGCATTTGCAGACTCTAAGTCATCATCTGCAAAGTTCTCAATGCTCAGAGAAACTCTCTTTAATCTGTCTGTGCTGCTCTATCTGCAACTTTGAAGCAAAATCATTGGCTTAAAAGCATCGAAAAGATTCAAGTAGTCAGAGGAAGATTTATTTTTGGGGCCTGGGGACCTAGATGGTGAAGTCTGGATCACGCACGTCTGGATCTAGTGTAAACACTAGACAACTATATGTGAGATGAACAAAAAAAAAAAAAAGACTCCTTTAGGATCTCCAGCTGTGCTCGGCCTCGCAGTGGGTTTTACCGCTCAAAGGAAGTGGTATAAAGTGGAATTAGCATTTATATCTGGCCTTATGTAACATCTCACCCCTCCCAGAGCACTGCAGCCCAGGGCGAAAAAATCCATCCAGTTGATGTCTAAGCCGAAGCTGCCCAGCGACAGCAGGGTCTCCAGCTGATCCATGGGTAGACACAGACCCCTCCATTTCTTCTGCAGTTCCTCCTTGCTGCATGTTTGCCTGGGGGACAGCTGAGATTGGGTGGATGAAGTGAAGGGGTTAGAGGAAATGAGGAGAAAAAAAAAGGAGTTTATCTAGTTTACCAGATGACTGTGAGAAATCACAAGTAATTTTTCAGAATCATTTGTTGAAATAAAGAGCAATATTGGATCTGGGGAATCGGGTGGTTGTGCATACTAATGATCTGTTCATTAGCAAGACTTCCTTTACTTCTGGTGTATGGGAAGACACAGCAAGGAGTTTATTCCTGCTCCAAGCTGGTAGATTGATAAGTAAGTTACATGTCTGTGTGTTAATGTCCAACATCAATAATTTGTGGCCATAAAGTGAGCAGATTTTTCTTTTCTTTTTCAAATTTCAAAACAAACAGTTTAAAAATTAATAACTCATACTATCATATTAATATCACTGGCATTAAGACAGAAAGAGAGCAGTTTCATGATAAGGTTAAGACTGTTGCTTAAGCATTGGCCTTTAAGGAAATATTAATTATTCAGTTCTTTTAATGAATCCACCCCACCAAGATGGCATTAGATGCCCCAGGTGAGATTATATAGGTTTACAATAACATGAAACTTTAATGATTCATATGGGGGAACGGTATCACTGCAATAAGCAGATAAACACAAACAAAGAATAAAAGTGCAAGCAAATATGGATATTAAACTTGATGCAACTAATAAACACAAGGTATGGTAATCATTTACAGTTAAGCACACTGAAAAAATATGCAATATTGTTTCTACTAGAAGCAAAAATATGAAGCAAGGGATTATGGGGTCTGTTGTATGAGGTGTGGCCCTGCTGCAAAGGAAGTACCTGCTTATGGAGAGTCTTAAGTAGACCTGGAGTCAGCCCGGTGTCTGTCTTCTGTGTGGCAACATTCATCTCCAGCCTGTCCTTGACAGGCAGATGCTCTCCTTTAAACAGCGCAGTGAAGTATCTGTGAGAGGACACACACACACACACACACACATTATTAAGACACTCGCACTGAGCTTAGCTTAACCCTGCTTGTCACTCATCTTCCCTGCTTTATAAGCATGCCAATCAAGTAAAGTGATAAAAGCAGACTATATAAAAATGAGGCAGGATTTGGCATTAGGCCAGCTGAATGAGTTCCCACGAGGACCATCGGTTGAAGAAATCATAATGTGTTGTAGTTTTCTTTGTCTGAAGTTTACTGATATTGTTTTTGTGCTAAAGGGCATACTGTGGCTTATCTTACTTCACAGTTTAAATAATGTTTTGTTGTGAATTTAGTGGCAGTGTGGCTTTCAGCATCTCTGAGAGGCACCAGAGCCTGGTGTTACTTTAATAGCATATAAACATCTTGTAACCCAGGAGACATTTGAATTGTTTTTGTTTCGCCATATGGCTCACTTTATTGTCTTTTGCTGTAAACACTGCCGAGCTACATTGGCCAATAAAATAACAGATGATATGACAGTCCTTGGGGGTATAAAAAAAAAACCTTCATATATTTAAATTTCATCCAGTACTTTCAAAGGGCTTTTTCTTTGCTGGAGAAAGTCAGATAGTTTAACCACTGCGGTAACATGGAAGCCCCTGGGATCCAATTACAGCCAGTCGATGCAAAGACAAGAGATGCACAGGTGAATAGGGCCTGCCATATCACTCAGTGATGCTGCCTGGAGACACTGTTTATGGTATTGTTAAAGAGATCCCGATTGAAATAAAACATAATCACATGTATCCTTACCCCCTACCAAAGCACCACTGACAGAGATTAAGACTTACGCCGCAGACCACAGCAGCAAGTCCTTGGGCTGTGTACGGATGGCTGCCTTAGTGAAGTTTTTGAGGATGTCTGGCAGCTGGGGAGGGATGTTGATTTGCTGGGCACAGTACATTGTGTCTGGAGGAGGCATGGCTGCAATATAAAATGTTGCAATATAGTCCAATTAGCAGATGAGATGTCTTGCAGATAGCAGATCTGAGAGAAATGAAAAATGGCATCTCGCTGGCCACTTAAAACCTTCCATAGTGAGAATAACCACACCATTACGACCATTAAATTAAATTCTGGTTGTCGCTGTTACACTAAGAAAGAGTAATATGGAGGTGAAGACAATGAAGGCAACATGTTTCAAAAAGATACAAGCTCAAAAACCTAAAGACATGTTCTCCTTTGATAAAAAATAGAACTGTATGATATAAGGAGCCATGTTGGAAAATATCCCGCCCATACCACAGTGGATACATTTGTCATCACAGTTAGAGACCAAACTCTCCCTTAACATCTAATCAGTTGAGTCAGTTCCTCAGTGTAAAAAGCTGTTAAAATCCCACTTGTACAGACTGGCATTTATATAACCTTGTTGTGATTTTGTATGTATGTATGCACTCACAGGCCACTTTATTAGTTACACCTGTTCAACTGCTTGTTAACATAAATAGTTAATTAGCCAATCCTGTGACAGCAACTCAATGCATTTAGGCATGTAGACGTGGTCAAGACGACCTGCTGAAATTCAAGCCGAGCATTAGAATGGGGAAGAAAGGTGATTTAAGTGACTTTGAATGTGGCATGGTTGTTGGTGTCAGATGGGCTGATCTGCAGAAACTGCTGATCTACTGAGATTTTCACACACAACCATCTCTAGAGTTTACAGAGGATGGTCCCAAAAAGAGAAAATATCCAGTGAGCAGCAGTTCTCTGGGTGAAATTGTCTTGTTGATGCCAGAGGTCAGAGGAGAATGGCCAGACTGGTTCAAGATGATAGAAAGGCAACAGGAAGTCAAATAACCACTGGTCACAACCAAGGTCTGCAGAAGACCATCTCTGAACCAACAACACGTCCAACCTTGAAGCAGATGGGCTACAGCAGCAGAAGACCACACCAGGTGCCACTCCTGTCAGCTAACAACAGGAGACTGAGACTACAATTCGCACAGGCTCACCAAAACTGGACAATAGAAGATTGGAAAAACGTTGCCTGGTCTGATGAGTCTCAATTTAGGGTCAGAATTTGGTGTAAACAACATGAAAGCATGGATCCATCCTGCCTTGTATCAACAGTTCAGGCTGGTGGTGGTGGTGTAATGGTGTGGAGGAGATTTTCTTGGCACACTTTGGGCCCCTTAGTACTAACTGAGCATGGTTTAAACACCACCGCCTACCTGAGTATTGTTGCTGACCGGGTCCATCCCTTTATGACCACAGTGTACCCATCTTCTGATGGCTACTTCCAGCAGGATAACGCACCATGTCACAAAGCTCACATCATCTCAAACTGGTTTCTTGAACATGACAATGAGTTCACTGTACTCCAATGGCCTCCACAGTCACCACATCTCAATCCAATAGAGCACCTTTGGGATGTGGTGGAACGGGAGATTCACATCATGGATGTGCAGCAACTGTGTGATGCTATCATGTCAATATGGACCCAGATCTCTGAGGAATGTTTCCAGCACCTTGTTGAATCTATACTATCCAGAATTAAGGCAGTTCTGAAGGCAAAATGGGTCCAACCTGGTACTAGCGAGGTGTACCTAATAAAGTGGCTGGTGAATGTATGTACATACAGTTTTGCATGTAGCTACCTATGTATACTTACGTGTATGTACATGAGAGGCCTGTATGTGTATGTAAGTGTATACATGTGTTTGTATGGACGCGTGTATATGTATATATTTTATCTATATATATATATGTATAATGCATAAATCGCATTTTCTGTGAATGATGTTCTTTGTATTTCACATTGTATGGTATTGTACTTTGAAGCACCTTGTAAGTCTGGTTTAAAAAAGCGCTAGAGAAATTAAGTTTATAATTGTTAATTAATAATATATTATTAATTATTATTAGTAGTAGTAGTAGTAGTAGTAGTAGTAGTAGACATACGCTGAATATTATATAAACGGATAATAAAACACAAAGTTCAAACCATGATGTGAGACACGAATAAAGTTAGCTAGGTTAACTAAGTTAGGTTAGCTATCGTCATAGGCTATTGTTAGCTGCCACAAACTAAGTTGACAAATGTTAGCAAAGAGCCAAAAGACATTTTTTCTGACTAACTCTAACTATAAGAAGATTTTGTGCATTTTAAAATGTTACGTTACCTGAACCGTTGAACAATGAATGTGGACGAACAATGTTTAAACTCCGGTGGCTCGGTTAGCTCAAATAACGTTATTAATGTTCAGCACTAACAGATACTCAACGATTAGTGTATTGCCGCACCGTCGCATAGCAACAGCGTTCTTCTTCGTTTGTTTTTTTAGAGCAGCTGGACTGCTGCGTGAAGTGCCATAGCGCCCCTTCTGATAACAATGATGAATTAATTTCGAGATAGATAGATAGATAGATAGATAGATAGATAGATAGATAGATAGATAGATACTTTATTAATCTCGAGGGACGTTAACGCACCCAGTAGCTTTTTACACAACACAACGCATACAAAGACACAGATCGGCATAAAGTTAGAAAAATAGGTAAAAAGAATAAAAATGCAATGTCTAATACAGAGAGCTATTACTACAGTAGATATGCTCATGATGGTAGTGCAAATTTAGGTGTGTGACAGTGCAAAGTGAGGTGATTAAATTCAAGTCGAAGGGCAGAGCAGAAGTAATTAATACTTTGCTATGGGTGATATGAATAAATAAATAAAAAAAATAAATATATGTTCAAATACCAGTGCTGATTTTTTTTGTAGAGGTTGCTTAAAAGAAAAAATTAAAGACTGTGTTAAATGAGGAATGGTGAAAAATATAAAATATAAAAAGTACATAAGGTTAAATATGAAATGTCACCAGAGGGCAAGTATCTAAATAAATGCAAACAGGGTGCATATTTAAAGGAAATGTAAATGCAAATTGTGCAATGTTAACATCAGTCCAGCAGCCTAAAGACAGGTGGGCAGGTGAGTATTCAGTCTGTTCCAACCTCCCGTCGCTGGAAGGAGTTGAATAGCCTTCTTGCCTGGGGGACTAAAGTCTGTTGAGCAGGACTGGGAGAGAGGTCTGCCACTGAACACACTCCTCTGCTTACTGAGTGTCAGGAATTGTCAAAGATGGACAGCAGTTTGTTTAGGGTCCTATTCTCTTTAACTGACCTAAGGGAGTCCAGCTCTGTGCATCGTGCTGCCACCACAACATAGAACAGAATGCTGGTGACAACTGACTGGTGGAACATCTGCATCTATTACTGTGACTGTGTTACTGATTAAAGAAAGATAAAACTGAGGATAGTTTGACACCTTTGTGGAAGATGTGGTGACAATTATCTTCAACTGGTACGCCTTACAATGCATACCTAAAAATTGCTGAGCAGATACCGTGCAATTTTTCCATAAGAACTATACTACACTAAATTTTTGAAACCTAGTCCACACAGCATCTCAAAAGGATAACTTGCCTGTAGAATGCCCAGAAACATGTAATTTAAACAGGCTATGACAGGGGTGTCCAAACTGTTTCAAATGGGAGCCAGATTAGATGTTAAAATAACCGTGGGCCTGCTACTTCTTGAATTATACAGGTTATTTAAAAAAAAAAAAAAAAAAAGTTTGCCGTCTGTTTATGAAAACTGTTTTAATTTGGTCTCCACAGTTCCTACTTGGTACATGTCTACAAACTGTATGATGGTCCGTTGTGAGGTGAACTGAAAGAAAATGCAGTGTTCTTACTCAATTAACCCATACTGTGCTGTGGACCTCATGCAGTGTATTTTAAAAAAGCCGCAGGCCAGACTTTAGACATGCCCAGGCTAGGACAATGATAAGTCTGTTGTGAACAGTAGCATGAAAGTGGTAAAAACTAGTGCAGCCATGAATGTGTCTTAATTTTCAGACTAAAGTTAGAACACTCCCAAATCAAATGATGCACATACGGACAAACACATGAGGAGAGACGTCATTCTGTGTCAGCACACACATTTATTGAAGTGATGCCACAGACAGGCATACATCATGTTGGAGATTTTATTATTAAACAGCTTCTTGAAAATACAGGTTTACACATACACTGTGATTAGAAAATAATGGTACAGTTACCAGTATTTGGTAACAGCACTGACATGGACATTTTTTTAAAAAAAAAAAAAAGAAGAAGAAAAAAAAAAGCAGAATATCGCCCCATCCACACCTGACACTCAAAATAAGTCAGCGACTATGATGGACAAGAGAGACAAATTCATACTTGTGCAATAAGCACACATGCACATTCACACAATCACTGTCAGGTCAGATACACTGGCAAGTGCAAATTTATTATAGCACATGTATAAGTTGCGTAGGTAGAATCTGCTCGTGAAGTCCCTTTCAGATTCCACTTACATTTAACGGGAGCAATGTGAAACAAACAGCACAGTGTTTCTGCTCCCGAGTTCTTACAATGGGGCAAACTAAGTAAGTCTAAAAAGTAATTATTAAACAATGATAAGGATGGACTCTAGCAAAAACAACACAGGTTATGTGGACTAGATAATGGACTATCCCATGGTGCTAGCCCCATTTTTACCCCTCCCGAGTTTCATCTTCCTCTCTGCTTGATATAAAAATAAAACTGTGCTTCCCCCAAAAACCCACCCTGGACACTCTCATGTGCCTATAAAACTATCTAGGATCAGATAACACTCCCCGCTGACACCTCCAGGCAGGGACTACACTGTTCAGACCAACTGTCGCCTCCTAAGCTCCTTTCCCTTTCCCTTATCTCACCGCTCCCTGGACGAGACTTGAGCCAAGTCATCATTTGAGAGGCGTTCGAGTGCAGCTGGGCGACTGTGTGCCACAATGGTGCCGACTGCACTCTCCACCTCAGAGCACAAAAACACATCGATCGTGTACAATATTCAGACGAAAGCAATTCCTCACAGATAAGTGAACGATTTGTTATTGACCCAGCTCTGTCCGTGGCTGGCATTCCCAAAAGCATTGTAGCGCTACGGATTATAGTGTGCAGGCAGCATTTTGAGTCAATGCAAGCAAGCAAACTCATGTTTAACATTATCCAAACATCACTTTTAACCTTCCCATACACTCCCGTGTCTACTGCATTGATTAAGAGCTCCCGAGTATTAATAAGGCCAAAATGATGTTAAGTGTTATTTTAAGCTGACGGGCAATATTAGTGGAAATACAGGAGGTAATTTGGAATCAATTAATTCAATCAAATCAGTGTACGATAGAATACAGACCAATGTATGATAGAAAGATAATGCTTGTCTGCCAATGTTGTATATGCCTCCATGTGATTTTAAATGGATGATCCTGTGTTGCTGTGCTACAGTGGGCTCAATCCAAGCCCCAATGAGTTCGTTACGTAGTTCAATAATGATTATCATAGCACTTATATGCTTTTGGGAGACCAGGCCTTACCCGCTACAAACCCCAAGCCGGTCTGCTGGTCAGTCACAGGGCTCTGTTTCTCCTCTCTTCTATCTCTTGCCCCTTTTATTACCAGCAGGGGGCTTCTTGAGCTGGAGAAGGGGCGCCGTGCCGAAGCCTGCCGCAGTTGGGTTAGACACGCCAAATGTCAGGCCGGCTGAGGGGTTGAGGCCGGGGTTACTGAAGTTAAAGCCTGAGCTGCTGCTGCTACCGAAACCTGGAAAAGCAAGAGACAGGGGACGCAGGACAAGAGAAAGGAAGAGGAAATGTTAGAAAAAACAAAAGTAATGGAGCAAATAAAGGATAAAAATAAAAGATGTCCATATGAAACACAGATTCCAGCATTTGCTATGTTGTGAGGAGATTTTGTCCACCTGGTGTAAAACCCCACATCCCAAAATGTGCTGGCCAAACTGCCAGCACGCTTGCGTAAAAAGGCTTACAAGACTATACAAGGATAATGTTGTCAACAAAGCCTTCTTACAGCAGAGAGGAAACTATCTGCACATTGCTCTGAGGAGCTTGACAATATGTATACAGGAGGCTTGTCCAGCTGCCTCTGATGACATATGCTCAGTATGTATGGATGTACCTGCACTCAGACTGCCTCCTGTGGGCTTACTGGCGGAGGAGAAGGCAAAAGAAGACCCCCCAGTTCCCACCCCACCAAATCCTGGCCCACCACCAAAACCTGTGGGAGAGAGTGACATGGAAGTCAGTTTGGGCTCAGCACACAGCCTACACTAGGAAGTAACACATGGAGCAGAGGCTCAGGAATACACACAGGCAGACACTGGCAAACATATATAGGTCACTCTGTGTCAAATAAGATAGACCTACAGTATAACCTTATGTATATGCTATTTGAGACCAAAAAACAAGTTCTGTAAAATATATTTGGATGAATTTTGAGAATTGTATAATCGTTTTGCCACTGGGAGTGTTGTCATTTTCACCCCCATTTAAAAAAAGTCTTTGGGCATGGTCACTAGGTGAGTAATGATCCATCGATCTGGATCAACACATTGATTCAATGATCAACCATCCAGTATCATCGATACAAAGTGAAAACATTGACCTATATCGTCATCTTTAGGATACGCTTTTTTCAGCTCAGTAATAAATGTTAAGGTTCACTGATAGGTCAATTCTTTCTTGCTAGTCACCCATTATCAGCCCAAGCATTTTTACATTGCATAAGTTAGCTTAGCGGCTAGCAGACTTTCCTCCATTCATAACTTAATTAATTAGATGTTTTATTTACACTTCTTCTTACTCACCGTTGGTTTAAGTCACTGTATCTCCTGACAGAACAGCTCAGTTAAACTTCAGCCTACATGCACATTTTTTCAGCTCAACCTTGTTGAATCAGAGCACCTAATCTTGCTTTAGTGGGAAGTTAGCAAACTAAGATGCCGGTCCAGGCAGGTAAGGTTATGTCCTGTTTTATCTCGTGACGGCATTGTTTATGAACGGCATCTGTTGACCCTCTTTTTTCTCTGAAATCCAAATTATATCCACACTGTTGATTTATTCCCAAGTAAAAAACAGTTCTCATGGTCTTCTTCTTGACTGCCTACCACCTGCCTGCTGCTGTTTGATGGTGACGCAGACTTTCAAAATAAAAGCGTATCCTCAAGATGACAATATAGATCGATGTTTTCACTTTGCATCGATGATACAGGAATGTTGATCATTGAATCGATATCTTAATCGGATCGATGGATCGTTACACCCCTACTAACTTATCCCATGTGCTGTGTAATGTGTCTTATTGGAGTCAGTTTAAAGTAAACTTCACTGCACATAAGCGGTTACAGTTATTTCATTATTCATGTGTTGTTTTTATCTTTTATAGCCAAAAGCAAAAAGAAAGGGATGGCAGCTTCTTCTAAAGTTAAATGTAGTAAATGGGCAGATGATATCGTCTCATATTGACCGCACGCCCCAAATCACATCAAAATTGTATCGTGGCAGACTTTGTAATATTGACAAATAACATATTGTTGTCCAAAAAATCAATATAATATCGTATCTTGATGTAACTGGTGATTTACACTACTAAAAGTACGAAATCAAAATCGGCAAATATGCGCCTCTTTTTCATTTCATTTCACTGTGAATGAAGAGAAGAGAAGCGGCAGGTCCACATCGCCATTTTGGCATTTCAAAAAGGCATCGAATTGCAACCCTGGTTTGTGGTACTTGCCATATATCAGATTCTGTTTATGTGAGAGCCCCTGAAATTTGGGGCAACATCAATCAAATACTGTGTTTTTGCTAAAGTGTGGAAACATCGATATGTGCATAGCTTGGAGGACTCTCTCTTTTTTACATTTTCAAGGGCCAGTAATGAAAAAAAATGACATCTGCTTATGCCTTTCAATCATTTGGATTTGTTGTATATTGTTTTGTCTGTGCTCCTACCAAATGTCAAGGCCGTCTGGGTAATATTTCTCAAGACATTGAAAAACTTCATTCCTACAGAAGACAATTTTTAAGGGTGTTGGAATGGCAAAATTCCTAGAGGGGGGAAAAATATATTACAGAATTCTTTTTTTTTCTATCAAATAGCACATCCATAAAGTCTGAGTAAATATCTAGAATGTACACAAAGCCTCTGACTTGACATGGAATGACCCATATGTAAAACTAATGCCATAACCTAATCAATAGAGGGCACTACACAGAGCTGAACTTCTGACTGAGGCTGCAGAACAAGTAAGAAGTCACAGTGCACTGCACGGCAAAGCAAAGGCCAAGGGGAGGAAAAAAACAACACGAGAAGAGTTTACCAAACACACCAACTAAGGAGAACACACCAACCTGGTGTGCGTTCAGACCACTTAATCCCACACTGCCGAGTGGCTTTTAACTGGCTGTTGTGGCCAAGTGGATTTGCCAGTTTACATCCAAAGGTAGAACATGACTGGTGAATTCCTTTGGCCACACTTCTCCTCATTAAGGACCAAAAACTGTAAAGGTACAGAGACCTGTGGCAAGTGTTGCTCAGTTTTCTCGTGGTGTGAACGCACTTGACCTCTTGCGCAGGGAAGAACAGAAAATAAAAATCACTGCCAAGCTTAAACTGCGCCACTCTCTCTCAGACACATACACACGGCCTACTGCTGCTTTCATACAGGGGAACACAAAAACCTCAAAGAAAAAGGCTGCTGAGCAAAAGCTAGGAGGCATAAGGGAAAACAGTAAGAGAAGGGCAAAACTAAAGGGAATATTCAATTTTTAAAAAAAGGCAGAGGTAATACCTCCAAGGGTAGAAGAGCCCAAGCTAGTGCCCACTGCCGAGGCAAAGGGGTTTCCAAACCCTGCCCCCAAGGGTGCCTGGGTCCCTATGGCAGAGAGAGAGCATACGCTTTACTCCTCTGAATGCATTTAATGTGTGTGAGGTAAATTACGTTCATTGTACATGTGCATTCACTCTGACAGGGACACATTATATATGTTGTGACCTGCACTACTGCCACATAAAACAGACTGTCTCTCATCAAAAAGCTTAAATATGCAGGCTTTTAATAACCTTGTTTTTACAGTTTTTGAATGCATCCATAAAAACAGAGTGTATGCAACAGATTGTGTAACACTGTGGTGTGTTTGTAGGGACATCACAACATTGCAGCAGTTCTGTAACTTCTCTATACAACCCTCACATAGTGCTTTAAAGATACAACACTACAGTTTAACTGCAGGATCAGAAGATGCACCGTGTTTTTACAACTGCAACACACTAATATATGTGCTATTGTACTTTATAAATATTCTTAGAGAAGGTTTGGAGTTCTTGTTGTTGACAAACTGTGGCAAAAAATGCTGCTAGTTCTTTCACTCAGAAACTTGTCCTTTTTTTCCTCTATGCATTTTTTTATGTATTCAAATTTTGTAAGGTGTCCAATTAGTCTGCACGGCTACAACATCTTCAGTCGAAAAAGAAACAAGGACAAACGTTTCTTTGTTTAGAAATGGATTTATTTTCAATTTAATATGCAATTCCACTTACATAAAACACAAACAAACAGTTTCGAACAGAATTGATTGTTAATTGCTAACTGCTACTGCATTTGACAAGTTTCCAAATTTTCAAGATTTCTGAGAGTGAATGAACTAGCATACGCCAAAAAGGAAAAAAAACACAATTATTGAATATAGCTTAAAAGGCACACCATATTATATATTAAATATACTGTATCAACAGGCATTGGTTATATAAGTTTGAACACATTCATCTACAAGTAAAAGCACTCGAGATTTTAGATAAGAAAATGTGAATTTGGCATCTACGGCTGCCTCCCAGTGTAAACTGGTCAAAGTAAAGGAAACTCAGTGATATGTTACAGTTTGCCTGTGGAAGTCAGTGTGGTCAAGTTTCGGGCCATTCGTCCTACAGGGATTGAACGACCTTCGCAATTTGTGTTTGAACACTTTTCACCAGTGTGTTCTTGGACATAGTAACAGCCAGATTCTAAACACAAAAGCTGCACCTTGGATTAATTTACATATGATTACAGGCTACAAACACTTTTCTCGTTTGGATAAAGTCTGACTTAGGTGAGGCGGCAGGTTAACATACTGTAAGAGATTCAGTCTTGTTATCAAATGTATAGCTTCTCAAAGATCACAAACACCCCCTAAAACACAACCTGTAATACGGAATTTATACTTTTGCCTCGACATGTAGCCTACACCATGACCTACGCCGCAGCCTGACGTGCACCTCCCTAGAAATGTTAACTACGTGTTGCAGCGATGCAGACCTCCTGTCTATTTCTGTAAGCTGAAACCATTTCCCTCAGTGGGAACAAAGTTTTTATTCACTTTTATTTCACAGATAAGAGACAATAAATTGTGAAGACAATAAAGCCTCCACAAAAATAGCATTTTAAGTCTCTTGTGTAATCTATCCTTCAGGGATTCATACTTCATAAGAGCAGAGGAAATCTCCACTTGTCGTTAGGCTAATATATACAGTGTAAAATGCCATAGGCTTGTGCTAATAACGTTAGCATGTTACATCTGTTTGGAAAACGTGTTTACTATGAGACAGTTATTTTGTCGATGAACCTTGTGAGTTGTGGTCGAGCCAAATCATGTACCTTTACCTTTGTAAAATGGTTTTATATGAGAAGAGGAAACAATCGCTAGCTGCTAGGCTAATTTATACAATGTAAAATGCCATAGGCTTATGCTAATGACATTAGCATGTTGTATGTGTGGGGAAAATGTGTCCAGATTAACACTTAAAACATTAAGTGTTTGTCTGTGAATGCTGCAAGTTATAGTGAAGCCAATTTGTGTACTTGTGTTTGAAACTGTCGCTATTAAGCCATGTTTAATGTGTTTTTGGTATGTTTATCAACTAAACTTCACAGCACTTCACAGAAACCCTGCTGCCAACTAGTGTGTTGGAAGTGTAACTGCAGGGTGACACAGACACACCACCGCACAAGTATAAATTTTCACAACGGTGATGCACGTAGGCTACGGCGTAGGGTCTGCCGCGCAATTATAAATCCCGCTTAATAGTAGTACCTCCTAGAAGCCACACACAGAAAAAAGCCACTACAAAAAAAAAGCATAATGTGAGAAGGAAAAGGGAAATGATGAAGACAACATTCAAAACAGTCTGTGACAGCCAACAACTCAAAACACCAGACTCTCTGATTTTTGACTAATCGGGCCCAAGTGAGGGAACTGCTGTGCTGAAGATGAACATCACAGAAAAAGTAAGATACCATATACACAATTCTGAATCATTAATGAGTTTCAGAGTAACTCACGTTAAGTTGAGCACTGTCGGCATGTTGTGGTGTGGAGCAATAATGTGCCAGCCACCCCAAAAAATAAAAATTCACATTTTAATTCCTTCACTCAAAAATAAAAAAAGAGGCAAGTGGGATCACCCCTGCTGTTGGCATTCAAGAAAATACAGCAGTCAGCATTTGCATACATATCACTGACAGATATTGAGGAGACACCCAACATATAGGAATAAGGTGGCTAAATATCCATTCTCACCTTCTAGGTCCAAACAGCTTTGACAGACCAATAATTATGACATAATTTAATAGCCATTATTTTGCCTGTAGAGATGTGGAAGACAATATTTTGAAGTGTAAGCTAAATTACACAAAAATTCTGGACAGCTTGGAAATTTGGATAAAAGGCAAAGATGTCCAGCTCTTCCTAAAACTGCATCTCAATCCTTCAAAAAAATTTAGTTGTGTAGTAGAGGACTGGAATGTCCAAAGCAGCGGTTTCTTTCCTAACATGCAGCAGCTCCATCAAGAATCAATTAGGTTCACCGAGCACCACTGTGACTAGCAGCAATATACAGGAGAGTGCTGGAGAGTGAACTGACCGGTTTATATCAGAACACATCACATAGTGTCACTTTCCTCACTCAAGTGCCAAAAAATGCTATGCTCTCACAGGTATCTCAATCAATATGACTCAATATCAAGCAAGACTGTCCTTTTATCACTCAATAAAGAGACGTCTGACCACACTGATCTGTCTGTTTCGTTTGGCACCCATGTGTCTTACTGGTACTGAAGGACCAGCGTGAGCAGCAAAAACTTTATTCTCCTCTGAACTTCCGAACGGGAAAGTCGACTTTCCACACAAGTTTTGGCAAACATCGATTCGACATCGAACCACTAACCTTGAATAAAATACCTGAAATTACAACTTGTTAACAGCACTTTTTCTCTACATTTACATTGAATTAAAGTGAAAGTGAAAATGATCCAGCCCTGTAACGCTGACAGTAGCCCTTAGGTGAAAGAGCTGAAATCAAGTAACAGTGGTATGGCTGCATACAACCAAACCAATCAAATGCAGTGTTTAACAGTGAATTAATGCAGACTATTTTTGCCATATTCTAAATGAACCTTTGACACAAGTGACCGGTTTTTCCCCAACACTTGATTGTATACAAACACACTGAGCACACCGATTCGTTCATATAGGCCAGAAATAAGTGACAAAGACCGCGGCTATTTCAGAAGGTCACCAGCTTATCCTCCACTTTAAGACAGAGCGAGTGCGGTAATGGAAAGACAATATCTTAGTTTAAATTACAGTTCAGGTAATTAAATAGTTTATAGTTTCAGTCCTGAGTCTTTTGGCACCTTTCACCTTACACCCACCGAGGCACAAATCTGAACAAGCTTTTGGCCTACACAATAAATCACCGCACCGACAAATACACGGGTCAAAGAAGAACCTGCCTGAAAGTAAGCGCCACCAGCTGTTTGTTAGTGTTGGAAGTGCTGTGATACTGGCCAACTGCCACTATGCCATTCCAATTTCAGACTTAGTTACACACATAAACAAAAAATAAAATTAAAATAAATAGGTAAATAAATACTGACGAGACCAAAAAACACTTGTAATTAGGCTTGTGAATAATCACTATTTGGCAATAGGGATGGGAAATTTGCTAAATATTATCACTAGCATTAAAAAAAAAAAAAAAACACGCACCCCCCAAAAAAAACAAAACAAAAAAAAAACGCAATCTTGTAACCTAGTACCCAACTCTGGGGTTTACACACTAGCAAAGCGATGAGTTAGTTACAGCTCAATGCAGCTTTTTTAGACTGCTAGCACACCCACATCACACAGGATTACAATAAACAAATGATCAAACAAAAATGATCGGAAAGATTTGACTGTATATGAAATAAAAAAATGGAGCAAAACACACAAAAAATCTTAAGCAGGCACCGAGCGAGTGCGCATGTCTACCACACAAGTGGATTTTGCCTACTGTTGTAATGGGGCTTGTTTGTGAAGGCCTTTTAAGTGGGGTAAGTAACGGATCGGTAAAATATTCCCATCCCTACTTGACGCTTATTCATAGTAGCTTCTGCGAATATTAAGAGCTCAAAGGTATGTAAAAGTCCAAATATTAGCACACTGAAATATGAGACACATTCACTGTCTGGGTAACAATTAACGATTCGTGGATCTGATACAGTCTGAGCAGATTTGTTTTTTTGTAAAAAGGAGGCAGCAGAAATTCGCAAATGAAACTCGAGCTGAAGTTTCCGTTACTCGCCATGTGAGATATTTTTAAAACCATGCTGCCTTCGCAATCCTATCCAATTAAAATATTGCTTTTAAACGTTTGAATTACATCTTTACCATGAGGAAAAAAAGGACAGCAGGAGCATGCTAATATAAACAGTAGCTTAGTTTGTTCATAGTAAGTGAGTGCCCTGATATGCCAGTAAAATGGCCTACAAACCAAAGCCTACAAAAAAGGCTGAACATTTGTTTAACACCTCTGAGATGTGACAACAACCATGATGGACACTACTCTTAACATAGTTGTAAAATGTTTGATAAAAGTGAATTTGTGTGCCACATATTGAGTGCTGGCATGAGTGAAACTATATGACCTGCTTGATTAGGTTTTATAGCTTTAGTGTACGGGTTTACGGGCGTAAATTTTGGGATACATGTCACCCAGCCCTAAAAAGTTTGAAATTCACCAACACCTCTGACGCCAAACTGTGAGTTAGCAGTACGTGTAATAAAAAGATCAGTCTTCACCTGTCTGCTTATGCTGGATATTAATACTGTGTAGAATAAATGTTACAAATATATTTGTTTTTACTGGCAGAATATGGAAAGAATTCATTGTGGTGTGACAGTAAACACTTAAGGAATATATCTTACTTCTTTTATCAATAAATTTGGACCTTTTTTTCAAATACAACATGATATCAGCCTTTAGATTATGTTGAGTATAGTTACTACAAAATGTGGGCCTTGGCCTAAACTGGTAAGACCCTGAACAAGAGAAGCTGCATGCTTCACTGAACGACAGTAATACAATCTTCCTATAAATTCTGTTCTTATAAATGTTAGCTAATGCCATTTGGCGTCTGATCAATTGGAGCTTCCCTACATCGAAGACAGTCAAACTGAAAAGAGCAGGAGCTACATTATAATAAATTAAACACCAACCTGTCACTCAGACACAACCTTAAAAAACAAAACGACAGACGTCTGAATGCCTACTCGTTCGGAGAATATGCTAAGTATATATAAATCACACAGCAAGTGTCTAATGCGTCTAACCCCATCACGAAACAACCTTCATCGAGTGAGCTCACTTCCAAGAACCCACTGAACAAGTCCTGACTCAAAATTTAGAAGCTAATTGTAACTTCAAAATTCAAGTGAGTAAAATTGATGGACTTTCTCTCGCATTATATCATGTCTTCAATAATGTCTGCCTCATGTACCTGTTCTAACATCCCACCCAATTAGAGAGGACACAGAGAGAATTAGGTGACGTGAGTTATTATATCCTTGGTATTACTGAAAGTGTTTGTATGAGATGGTAAGGCAGCACAAAGGTTTCCTGTCGGAGCTTAGCAACAGATTTCTCTTATCTCTGCCTGTCTCCCTCGTTCTTTAGTCAAAGTACAGACACAATAGCTTGGCACCAGCTAAGGCTTTTCTTTTGTTTTTATTATTTCCTATAATTCTCTCTGTCCCCCCTTTTGACCTTTCCACTCCCACAATTGCCTCACTTTAAAAACACAATTATCCTGTCCTCTCCAAAAACATGTGTCTCTCCTCTCCCTCCTTTATTACATGGTGAGAAAAAGGAGAACTTTCTAGAACTTGTAGGCAGTCAGACCTGGAGTTGGCTGCTGTTGCTGGGTCAACGTGGCTGCCATGGCAACCGCTGCAGCGTTGGGCACACTGGAAAACGGAGCGGGTCCGGTCGTGACTCGCGGCGTATTCTGCCACTTCCTGTTCGACGCCCGTTTGGACTCAAAGACGTCTGTAGAGTCTTCCAGGAAGGCCCGGCGGTAGGAGAGGTACTGGTGCTTCAAAATCTGTGATGTCAGACATTAACAAAAGGGATAAAACAAAATAGGACAGAAAGAAAAGGAATTTACATGTTATTCGCACATTTTAATTACAATTTACTTTGTATCTTGACAATGTGTTTAACATAATTCTGAGGCATTTTATTTGGTCTGCTTGTACATGCTGCTGTGAGAACTCGAACCATCTCTAGGCAATTATACAACTTTGTAACACAATTAGTCCCTGATTCAGACCAAAGCAAATGAACTCTAAGTCTGAAAGCACCCTTAGACATCATTAAACACATTTTCAAAACAATCAAAGTTGATATTAATTTTCAGCAAAGCGGGAGGAAAAGAACTGACCTTGACATTCTCATGGACAGACTGGAGCTGGGCAGCCTGCGCAACAAACGTCTGGTACAACTTCTGCATGGCCATGGTCAGGTCTGGAAACAAGAACATAAACATCATAATCCTAGCGCACATTTAAGGTGAGTTAATGAAAAGATGACGGGTTGTGTTAAAAGTCAGACATTTCTTCTTCCTCTTACCCTGAGGAGTGATGTGGGAGCCACTGCTCTGCGTTGTCAGGTGGTTCTCCAGTTCTTCTATCTGCTGTCGGTACTGCTGCAGCTGCACCTCAAACTGCTCTACCAGGCTACGGAAATAACTACACACAGAAAAATTACACATATTTTTACCTTTGTCAGATTCATGAAGTGATAAAAGCTGATATGTAGAAAACAACTCAGAGACTAGCGACAACGGCTACATTGGCTCAACAGGTCAGGAAGCTGCCACTACTGCAGTCTGAACATCCGCACATCCCCTTTTGATTTACTTCAGGGCTGCTATCCCGTAGCTCACTTACTCTGATGGAGCTGTGTTCTCATGCTGAAGTCCAGGGGGAGTCTTTTGTGTACGCAGTGCTATATCAGCATTTTTCAGCTCCTTGAGAACAGAGGAAAAGAGGAGAGTAAAAACACACATCAGAGGATGCCATCTCTTTCTTGGCGAGCATTTTCCACTTTCTCAGCTCACGAGGTGTGAGTAGCAGATACAGTCAACAACCTTGACAATTAAGTTCCTGTCGTTTCAAGTCCCATTTGCTAGAACCAGACTGATCTATAGCTTTACATTAAAAAAAAAAAAAATACCACTTATCCATCTCATCTTAATACAGAATGAGATTAAAAGTAGTGTCTCCACTGAAAAGACCAATTGTCGTGTACTTCCTCACTGGATTTGAGAAAGTCGTGTTTATTCTGATGTATGCTCACATTGACAATGAATCTATCACTGTATAAGATTTGTGCATCAAGACTAAATAGACGTGCATTAACATATAACTTCTCACTCTAAGGCTTGTGTGTGCAGATGTACCTGTGCTGTCTCCAGCTTTAGCTTGTCGATGGCGAGAGCTTGGCGCTGCAGCCCGCTGGCACTGACCGAGAGAAGCTGTTTGAGGCTCTTGATGTCATCCTGGACTTTAGAAATGGCCTTTGATGACATCCTACTGATGTCCTCTTGAACCTGTTTCTGGTCTTTAACAAATTTTCTATGAAACAGAGACAGAAATGAAGTTGTAAATAATTCAACGAAAGAAAATACTTTCCAGCAATAAATCATGAGTGCACTAGTACCAGGATGAGTGTTGAATTCTGAATTTTACATATTATAATTTTACACCAAATTTGATTGCTTTTGGAGTACACAGCCACCTTTGACCTCAATTTATAGCTTTATGACCCCATGATCTATCTGGCCATGTTCACAACACACAGCCCAATTAAGTGACTTCCCCTTTGGAACAATAAGGCCACTGATGAAACTGGTTAGCATTTGCATCTTTAAACAAATAACACAATTCTACTGAGCAATGTGCACAGGATTATGACCCAATAGTCACTGGATCTAATCCTGTGACAATATATGCACACACAACAGCACTTACTGGAAATTCTCGACATCCTGACAAATAACTGGGGGCAGGTTCTCATCTTTCAAAGCTTTACTGTCCCTGAGGGAGAGAAAGATTGTTTTTCATCATTACAGCAAAATGAATATGGCATTTCTGGACCATTCTAGCATTTCAAAATAGTAAAAAAAAAAAAAAAAAAACATAATATGTGTTGTTCAATGGGACTTACTGTGCATTGGCTCCAGATGATGTGTCGCTCTTGCTCTCAGAGGAAGTGCTGAAGTCGACACCGCCCAGGCCGATACTGGGGGCAGGTGCCGCTGATGTTGCTGTGGAGGTAGCTAAAAGAGAACCCAACGTTAACCCGCCTCCGCCTCCAAGAGTGGTCTGACCCAAACCTGCAACACCAAGTAAACATAGAAGTTAGAATATTAGATTGTGCAGCAATATGCAGATAGAGAACTCCACTGTAGTGTAACAATTTAAAACATTTATGTTCTCACTGAAATCAGAAGTAACAACTATGCAAAGGTCACCACTACATTGCTTACCCACTGGCCAAAAACTACAAAACCCCGACGTTATCATCAGTTTATCTATGCCAACGTGACTTTTTATTGCCTTTACACACAAATCTTGCTTTATATAAATAATATAGCAACATTTTGCTGTAATACTGAGCTCTCAGTACAGTGTCAGCACATGCACACAAGCTCAGGTTGTATGTTTGCATCTCACCTGTAGACAAAGTGTTGGAGAAGCAACTTGCACCCAGTGATGGGCCTGTTGAGGCAGCTGCTGTGGTGGTTGTTGAGCCACCAAGACCGAGGGTGAAGCCTGCTGCTGCAGGCTGCTGTGGAGCTGTGGACGTCAGGACAGAGCCAAATGATAACCCTGCAGGGGCTGATGAGGAGGTGGAAGCCGTGGTGAGGGAAAAGGGTGTCGCTGAGGCGGTGGGCTTATTGAAGGCCAAGCTGAATCCAGTGGACGCAGCTGTAGAAGCTGGGGCACCTAGGCGAAAACAGAAATCAAACTTATAAGCTGTTGTCATTAACCTTCCAACAGTTTACTTTGAAAATATACCAGAAACACAAACATACCTAATGTAAGGCCTGTAGTGGGTGCAGCAGCGCCTGAGGGAGAACAACATCACAACATGAGACAAGGTGTATAGCTGCAGCTGGTAGACATGTTAATTACAATTGTTTCTGTAACTGTGTGACATATTACTTGAGGCAGGTGTGTTAAAAGAGAATCCTGTAGTAGGTTTCTGACCAAAAAGACTGCCTCCTAAACCGAGAGACGGGGTGGTGCTGGTGGCGGCGGCGGCAGCAGGGGTTGCAGCTGCTGTGCCTAGAGCAGTCCCGATAGAGAAGCCACCAGTGTTGGCTGCAGGCGCACTGATGGGACAAGAAGCAGTAAATTCAGTCACATGTAATCACAGTTCCTCCATGATACCAGAGCCAAGTAGCAAGATGGGAAGTGAGGGATAATCTGTCATTGTCACAGAAATGCAAACTGTTTCAAAGGACATGCACTCCCACTTTTACCTAACACATCTTACTTTTAACATGTACACCAAGGACTATAGATTATCAGGAAAACCTGCAGTCTGCAAACCTGGTGATCAAAGTGAACGCTGTGATACGTCAGTTTCTAGTTTCCCTTTGCTTATCAGAGCAAGCCACAAGCACTCAGCGGACACAACAGAACTTTGAACTTTGCTAACGTAACGTTACACCATATAACAATTCCCCATTTCATATGATTTTTTGCTTTTCACAAAAGTATGTGCCTTTAACAATAACGTGCAAATCTCAGACGTTGCTACAAAAGTCATGCAAGTTACCTGCTAACGTCTGGCTATGCTAACGTTAGCAAGGTTTGCTATTTGAAATATATTGTTAACGTTACCTGGCTGCGCCCCCAAATGAGAATCCCCCACCGGTGCTGGAGGCTCCAAGAGTCCCTGATCCAAAGTTAAAGCCGGACATTTTGTCTCAAGAGGCACACATTTAATACCAACTGGCGACTGGACTCAAGCCACTCATGAAGACAGTCAGCCCAGCATCCTAGCTAACACGCTAGTTAGCTTTGAAAGATGCCCGCGTGAGGGCCACGTCCGCGGTCTTTGCGTTACTCAAAAGCAAAGAAAAAACGTTTTTTTCCGAATAACGGTTAAGGATAAGTCCGTTTTGTTTAGTTTTAGCACCCCTTACTTTTAGATATTGTTAAAGCTGACAAATATCACACGGTGAATTCTCGCATGGTGCTAGTTTTCTTATTCCCCGCCTGGTATTTCCCGACTGCGATTGCATTTCGGGTAATTGCTGTATGAACTATGTTTCCCGTCGTCCCTATCGCTGTTTTTTGCATCGCGTGACGCCTCACGCATTCGCAAGGTGCCAGCTGTACTGCTGGCGGACGTTTACTCCGGCCTCGCTTTCAAAATAAAAGACGCCACTTACAGAATGCAAGATAACGACGCATGGGTCAGGCAACATTCATGTATTTGCAGAGTGTTCAAACACTGTCTACACAATGGTGTTTCATTTACACACTCTTTTTTGTTTTTTGCCTCATATAACCTTTTGCATTATATCCATCATTGCTCCATTTCATTTTTTGGAATGATTTCTATATTTTTATTTCATTGGTTTTACCTTTCTTTGTCATTTCTCTCTCTGTTGTGTTTAAAGCTACATACAAAATAATACTGCATAAATATATCATGATTTACATTGCTGTATCTTAATGCCATTACAATAAATTTATGACACTGGCCAATTTCATTCTCTTATGACTGTTTCTTGCTATATGTACCCCCATGCAATTTGTTGGGCATTTGTCTGATTATTAATATATTAATACAATCATATATATACATATAATTTTTATGCTTTTACTTTCTATTTATGCCTCGTGCTCGTGTCTTTAAAAATCCCTCTTGATTTTATGATTTATAGTTTTACAGTATAATTTTCAGAATCAGTTCTATATAATGTTTATTCTGTCTATTTTCATGTGAAGCACTCAGGGCTAATAATGCCCTTATTGTAAAGCACTTTGTGCTGCATTTCTTGTATAAAAGGTGCTATATAAATAACTTTTATTAATAATAATAATAATAATAACATACCATAAATGTTTGTATTTGAATTTTGTACAATAAATTAAATACATAAAAAATATTACCTTAGTCAAGGCTGGATTACCAACAGGCCACGTGGGCCTGCATTAACAGAATATTATGAAATGAAATAATAGGGGACCTTGTGGCAACATCTATCTTGAGACCCCATTTAGACCTAAATAAAGATCTCATTTAAAGGCTTTTATTATCTCAGTAAATATTGTGCATATATGGTGCACTTCAGTAAAGTTCTGCATAATCAAGAACAAACTACTCCACTGAGGACACAGATCAAATGTGGTTGCAATGCATAATAATCTGACTTGATTACATTTCAAGAATAGATTACCCTACTCATGACTAGTATCACTAGTATCATCTCTAGTACTCATCAGAAATATCTGGTAAATATATATAGTTTTATTTTTTAAAAAAATCATATAGTTCAGATAGACATGACTACCCTACAAGACATGCTACAAGAGGAAACTTTGTGTTACCAACAGTTAGAACAAACTCAGTCAAATGTACAGTAACATACAGAAGTGTGCATGAAGGGAATTCACTCCCTTGACATATCACACAGGTAAACAATAAAGCTGGATTTAAAATTCTGTTAAAGCAGCACCTTCTGATTAAGACTTAGTTCATCCATAAAACAGACAAAAGTATAGTAGTCAAAGCCTAATTAATTAATATCAAAGGTAAGTCTGACTGTGAAGTGTCTCAGGATTTTGTTTGTGGTGCAGTGATGGTTCATTGTTAGTATGCTAATCATAGTTTTGTTTTCCAATTGAGACTACAATAAAAGGTGACTCATAAAATGATTCATACACTGTAATGAACTTCATGCATGGTAAAAAAAAATATTGTTTTTCCTGGAAACTGTTCCTTTTTATGCACATGTAATGTGTGCATAGAAACATATACATTTTAATGTATAGTATTATGTAAAAAACTTGGTCTAATATTACAATAATGGAGCATCGTCAAGTAATCAGAACAAAATTTAGCCACAAACTTACCAAAAGAAATCATGAAAAGTATATATCTTAATGATTGAGCTATGTCAATATTTTTAGTCTAGTCCTGTTATTTTTTAAATGTTACGTGTGAGTTATTTCGTATACTAAATTAAACTAAACTAATTACTAATACATACACAATTTTAAGAGTGGAATAAATTCGTCACCAATCTCATCTCCGGAAACCCGTACTTTTATTTTGAAAAGCGTGCGACGTGAACTGTTGACGTGATTGCCAGGACCTTTACGCGGATGGAGGAGTAAAATAATTGACAATAAACATATATCGTATGCCTCCGACAAAGTCCAGGCGGTTTGCGGAGCACTTTGAGCCAACAAAATTATCCATGATACAGTTATCTCCGGAAGGCGTCGTGTGAAGCTTCCGCCGCCGCTGACAGCTGTTGGGACCTGGAGAAATGGAGCATATCCGAACGCCGAAGGTAGCTAACATTTCTAGCTAATTGCAAATGGATGGGACACATTCAGCGGCTCGGCCTGTCTGCTGGGGACTTCTGCAGTACTGCTCGAGTGTGGCTACGTCTACCAGTGTTTAGACTAAGTGTTTGTGCAGCTAGTAGCATTGTGGCTAGCAGGTGTCGCGAGCAGCTTCAAGTGTCAGACGTGACGAGCATCAGTGAGATGTTTGTTTTGCCCGTACGGCAGATGGCTGGGCTTCCTCCTTAATAACGTTACTACCTGCACGCCCTGTTATTGATTGAGCTAGCGTTACACTATCAAGCCGGGCAGTGCATCCAGTGTGACAAAACACAAAGCCATACTTAAGCATAACTGCATAATAATGGACGTAACAGCCACACGGGGCTGACTGCATGTCAGTGTGATCACACCCAGGCTGATCATTGCAGGACTTGCTGTTCTTTTTATATGTCTCACTCATAGTTTTATTATCTGGGCAACCACCCTAAACATGCAGGATTGGGATATACCAATTTTGACTATTGCTTAACTCTCATACCACTCATTGAAGACCAGACTCAAGGCAAAAGCCCTCAAACAACCAAGAGGTGAAGATCAACACAGAGCAGGCCCTGCAGAGCTGAAAGACACCAAGTTGCTTCTGGTGTCTGGGTTATATACTTCATTACAACCAGATATGACTATGTAATGTCCCATAACGTTGAGGGATTGTGTATTAAAAGGGCTAGCTGTGAGTCAGACAACACTTTACCCCCTAAAAGTTTAGTTAAATCCAGTATGCTGGACTACTAAGGCGATAGACTGCACCATGTATGGTTTCGACCACTCAAATCTATCCTTTGGAACATGCTTCAGGCCCACACCTAATCTATTTTAGTGTCTATAATTGCAAGGGTGTGTGTGTGTTGAAAGGTGAGAGTTCTTGAACGTGACCTCATGTGCGAGGCTCCGGGATAGTCAGACATTACAGCAAAGTGCACCACGATTCTTTGGGATCATAATTGAATAAGGGAACGCTGGGATCAGGTGGGTGTGTGTGGTTGTGTGCAGACAGGGTGTGGCTCTACTGTTTAAAGTTTTCTCGCTTTGTTTGCTTTAATTTAACAGCTGAGGAGGGTTTAAGCAGACATATGTTTTCACTTAGTGTAAAGAAATCTATGTTGTATGTCAAAGATTTTTAAGTCGTACTAACTCCGCGGTCAAAATGCTTCAGAAATAAGTTGATGCCACTTTAAAAAGATTCACTGTGAAAAAGTATTGCTTTTAAAATACACTTTGAACGCTTAGATTGCACAGTTAGTTTGCAGCAAATATACACATTCATCAGCAACTTTATTAAGAGACCAACACACACCCCTGACCACCAAGCTTGTCAAAGCTGCGTCCCAGTAACTGCAGGGAAGCAGAGATAGGCTCAATTATTTCATCATATCTACCACTGACAGGAAAAAGGAAACAAAGGAGAGGATGTCTGAGTCAACCAGAGGACTGCTAATATGATGAATCATGGATTTTGGGCTGTTTGCTGCTGTCGCTGCTAACTGTCTAACAGCCATTAAGCCACAGAGCGGTAGTCACTAGTGACAATCAGCATGCTTTTTGTCTTACTCTAATGGATTTGACTGCAAGTTAGGGATTTGAGATGTATTTCAAACCACCACAGTATTTTCAGACAGTTTCTAAGACTGTCTTAGTGATACTAAACATGCATACACTGAAGTGCATTTAAGCAGGACTGGAGTGGACTATAACCTTGTCCTGTATGAAAATGTGTGACTTGAGTAAATGTTCTACTGTGAGCATCTACAGTATGTGCATGAAGAGTTGTGGACACTTCAAGGCTACGCTTTCTTGCTTTATCCCGAAATTATCTGTGACTCTCATTACAATGGAGCTGGCAGCAGAAAGGTAGGTCCAGATGGCCAGGATTAGGTGGTTTGCCAGCTGGAGCCGGTGCAGAGTGCCACTTACACTCATTCTCTGACAGGTGTCATTCCTGTTAGCAAGATCCCAGCCTTCTTATTTTCATTATACCCTGTGCATAACTCCCTGCCCAGCTGAAGTAGCTCACAAGAACCACGAGCTGCTGATTAATGGTGTTATTACTGGTTCGTGTGTTTTCGCAGGTGGAGCAGGTGCGACTGCTGGATCGCTTCAGCAACAAATCCACACATGGCACACTGTACCTCACAGCGACACATCTCATCTTCGTGGAGAGCAGCTCCAACAACTCAGCGTCTGCCGCACAGGAGATCTGGGTGAGTAGTTTTGTGGGTGACTGTATTCATTCACAGTTTTTAACGTTACTCATGGATGTAACCACGATAAACGCGCCATTGTTTATTACAATCAGGCTAACCACACAAGTGCAGGGTAAGGTGCAGGATGAGAGGACTCCTACAGTGGAGACAGTTTCTCCTGTGGCTCTCATGTGCCACAATATTTTGAACTGCTGGTGCCAATATGTCAGAAGTCATATTTGAGATGCTACAGACGTGCACTTCCACAGTGGAAGGACCTGATTATGATGTTGCCAGTAGCTTCTCGCAAAATCAGTGCTGCTGCTGCTGCTGCTAGAAACTTGCGTGTTTTTCTCTAAATTTGCGGCCACTTTTTACAAGAGACATTTGCGTGACCACCACAAGGAAGTCTGCAACCTGATTGAGTGTGTGCGTGTGTTAGTGGTGTGTTGGGCAAAGGAAGACAACATGCAAGCTTGTATGTGGTAAGAGGAAATAGGGTAGAGGTTCAAAAGGCTCATTATGTATCAGCAAGGTATCCGGTTACATTTCTGAGCATAATTGTGAAAAGTGTGTGTGTGTGTGTGTGTGTGTGTTTTCTGCCTCCACTTGAAAGAGGATTACTGTTGTAGCACTTTGTGAAGTGGGTTATTGGCTGCAATAGTGGGCTGGGCATCCTGATATGTTGATACTATACTTTTTGTATCCTGTTGTGTGTCTGAGAGAAGATATCACTCGGCATTTAGACGTAGCCACATTTGCTGGTGTGCATTGTGGAAAGGTTAGCAAGGTTTAAAATGCTTTGAGCAGCAGATCCTGGGCCGTGACCTCCTCCCCACCATCCTTCCTCCTCAGAAAAGGGAACATTTTCTACTCCGTTCTGTTTTGGTGCAGCACTTAGAGTAGTCTCCTACTGTACAGTTTATGTTTGTGTGTCCATCAAGGTGCCATCGCCCTGTACTATACGTGTTATTTGTTGAGGAGGCAATCGTGAATCAGTCTGCTGGTCAGAGACAAAGAGAGTTTGTCAGAATGTTATTGTGCCTTATAAAATATTAAACAGCTGAGTTACTGTCTGTCGCAACAGCTGGTGAGATCAGCATATACCTTGTGTCAGTGTGAGTGCATGTGATTCGCTGGTCATTACCAATGCTGATAAATGTGCATCTTAATGATATCCCATGGTTGGAAATCCCTGTGGAATTCACACGGCCCTCATTGAATATGGTGATGTGCCTCGTTTGCCCTCTTTGCCCTCCACACTCAATGATATTAAAACCTATTAAAAGCACTCCTCTGTTCTTGAAATCCTTGCACATCTTCCAGTATTCCAAATCGTATTTATTCTTCATTTTATTTTACTTTATGGATCTTTATTAGGAATTTTAAATGCTTCCTCTAGTCTAGTGGGCCCATTTTTAAAAGAACACGCTGTCAGACTCTCTTCATACGTCTTAATGACAGATGTAGGCGTGCAGCAGGTGAATCAGTGCCAATGTAAATTTGCCTTTTGAAATATGGTACTTAAAATTCTTTCTCTGGCTTTGCTTTGTAACCCAGTGATTTTTCATCTTAGAAAAAACTTGAATTATTAGATGGTTTAGCTATAAACAGTTTCACTCCCATTAATCTTGGTACATAGTATTTTTAGTGTATATACATTATCGAAGGGGGAAAAGGTAAAGAGAACCACAAATGTTCTTGGTTCCTCATTGAAACCGAGCCTTATTCTGAGCATATCTTCTTGTCTTATATAGTGGTTATTCATGATTGTATTCCAAGCTGATAATAAATAAGGAGGAATCTGTTATCTAGATGTATCCAGGGACAGAAAATCAACACTCTTTTGCTTCTTTATTTCCCCCCTCCTCTGCAGATTTTGCATCACCACATAGCATCCGTGGAGAAGCTCTCCCTGACCACCACGGGCTGTCCTCTGGTCATCCAGTGTCGCAACTTCAGGGTGGTTCACTTTGTGGTACAGAGAGAACGAGACTGCCACGACATTTACAGCTCGCTGCTGCGTCTTCTACGGCCTGGTGGGTTTCAGCGTGTCTGTGATGATATCTGTGTTTCTATCTGTCTGTATCAATGTTTTGTTAAAGCTCTTTCTCTGGTTCCTTCCTCCTTCGTGCAGTATCCTATGAGGAGCTGTATGCATTTTCCTACAACCCCAAACAGAACGACCAGCAGAGAGAGGAAGGATGGCAACTCATCGACCTCGGGGCGGAGTTTGAGAGGATGGGCGTCCCTTGTGATCAATGGCAACTCACCGACGTCAACAGAGACTATAAGGTAGCTGGATCTATTTTATAAACTGTAAGTGCTCTTCATCTGAAGTGCCAAATTAAGAGGAGGATAATTTGGCCATTTCTTGTACTTCTTTGAAATAAAACCAAGTTAAAGGGTAAAAGAATGCTTCAAAGTGGTGGTTAGCGAGCACTCTAGCTAGTTAGAGCTGGACTTGCTGACGGTTGTTGAACCTTGGCACTCTCACTGCACCATAAACACCATCTGCTACAAAGACGGGGAAAAAAATCTGTTGATGTCACATGAGTACTGAGCCATAAAGTCACCCGTATGGTATAGTGATATTTTCTGATATCCAGTATTACTTCATTGTGTTTGTGCAAACGTTGTCCAAGCTTGCCTGATCCAACTTGAGGCGAGGGAGCCCTATGTTGTAATAAGCTGGCAGTGACTCAGGGTGTGGTGGTAAATGAGGGACGCGGTTAATATATTGGTGAAACCAGTTAGACATTACCTCACGCTATGAAAACATAATGCATATATCCAGAAGAGGGTGCTGCAGCTTCACTAGCTTTAACACCAATATCTTTCCTGTCTGGGTTTGGGTGTGTGTGTGTGTGTGTGTGTGTGATGGGTGTATGTTTTGTGCTTGGTTTCCCAGGTGTGTGAGACATATCCACGGGACCTGTACGTTCCCATCACAGCCAGTAAGCCTATCATTGTGGGGAGTTCCAAATTCAGAAGCAAAGGACGCTTTCCTGTACTCACATACTTCTACCAAGAAAAGAAGGTAAAGTAATAACTCGCTCGCAGTATGAGTACCCGCCATTTCAGACTGCTTTAAATCAGGTTTATTGCTATAGAACATTTAAAAACAACCACAGATGACCAAAGTGCTGCACAAATTAAAAGAATGACACACAAATATCTATCAATATAACACGTACACAAATATAAAACAGAGTAACACCGGTAAGAAAAATTACATATGTGTAAAGATTATCAAATAATAAAATACTAAATCACTACGAGCAACCAGAGGCCACTGAAAACATGTACGAGGTGGAGCATTTGAAGCTTTGTAGCAGCTACCGCAAAGACACGATCTCCCTTACCCACCAGCCTCGACTGTGGGACAGTTAAGAGAAACTGTTCTGAAAAGCAGCAGTTCAGCAATGTCCTGGGGTGCCAGCCCTTGTATGGCTTTAAAAACAAATAAAAGAACCTTAAAATCAATCCTGTATTTAATAAGTAGCCAGTGCAGGGATGCCAGCAATGATGTAATGCTTCTGCCTCAGCTGCAGGCGAGACAAAGATGATTTCTATACATTTATTTTGTTAAGTTTGTATTTTTATATGGTGTAGTAGTTCGTAGAGTAAATGTAAAAGGAATGAAAATCATAATGAAAAGTAAGAAAGGCCACTGTTAGAGGTGTAGTAGAGGATTTCATAAGAAAGTATTCTTCCTTCACCTCATTCTTAAATTGTTTCTACAAATTGTTCAGTAAAAATATAAAGCTGACTTAGCAGTCTTTTGCGGGTGGGTGCTGCAGTGGAGCTGAAATTACACCCACAATATTAAATTCTTTTAAGGGACAAATACCACTAATAATGTTCTAAAAGTCTTCCTAGTAATAGAGTAAAAGTGTGTAAGATTCTCCACAAGGTGGTGCTAGAGGAAAGGCCATAGGATTCATGTAGTCGAAGCGATGTATTCCCTGGGTTGTATGGAATGCAACTATGGAATTACGTAGTGAGAGTGGCTGTAAAGGAAGGGCCCCCGTCTTGTAGTCACCTTCACAGCTGAGGGGACAGGTGTAGGGGATGAACACAGCAGCAAGCTTTGGGACAAACTTCCCTCTCTGTGACTGAAGAGGAACTGTCGTAACTTTTAGTAACCATGGAGAAAAATAAAGCTTGATCCAATAATATTTTTTTTCACAATAGAGAAAAATAAAACTTTGTCCTGTTTTATGTTACACAATGTAACCTTTAAGATGTTAACATCTGTCTGACAATAGGCCGATAAATGTCTGTCTTATTATGAGCAGGTTATGTTTGTAAAGGTAGTCGAGGAACTTCAATTGTAAGGAGTGTCTCTCATGACGAACACAATACAACATCGCACATGGTCATTAAGTCGTTATCAGTGCACGCTCGCTGGCGGAGGGTTTTATAACTCACTTCCACTCCTGACTAGTTGGCACTCAACTGTGTGAACACGGAAATGGAGTGGAAGTGGATAGGGAGAGGGTGTAGGGGGTGGTTTGGGAAAGGCCTGAAATCTCACTGGTTGTCCACATGGAAAGGGTGTGCTGTGTACATGTATGTGGTCAACACATTTCACTGAAATACGTTGTGTCTGATGAGCCAAGCCAAGCCAAAGCAAGCCACACCAGGCTAAGGCAGCCCATGACTGTCAAAAAGGGGCATTTGTCAACGTCTGTTTTATCTAATAAGATAAAGTTTCATTTTACCTGCAGCAATATTTGTCTGGTGGACTGAAAAAGCAATTGTTTAGTTTAATTTTTATTTGTAGTAATTATAATTTATGTGTGTGATGGTACGATATTGCCACACAAAAATATCACGATTATATTATATTACTGATATTACTGTGTCATTGATTTTTTTTTCCCACCCCTACTAATAACACAAATGCGTTTTGTCATTGGACTGATAGGAATTCACTTCCTTGTGCAAACACACACACACATTTGCAAAGATTTCAGATTCTTGATTCTTGATTTTCCAGTAAAACAAGTCTTGTTAGAGAGCACAGGTTCCTCCTCCTCTCTGTCACACATCATGTGGGACTTGTTTAAGTGTCGATGTGGACAAACCTGACTCTCAGCAGTGATTTGACAAAATGAACTGTCTGCACTCTGCTTTCAGTCGATGCATTTTTGGCACAGTGAAATCATCGAGGCTCTTTACTGAATGAGTACAAGCACAGCCTCTATACTGTGCCACAAAATGGCTTAGTCAGTATCAGTTTCAGGATTGGAAAGCTGAATTGCTGTTGAAATTTGACCTCATTGACAGTTTTTTCAAGCATTTTGTGAGGCATTGGCAGACGCATGGGAGCTGTACTTAAATTATAAGTGATGAATAGAGGGAGGTAATGAGAGGTGTAATGTGGTCACATGTTAAGTTGATAATTTAGCAGCAGTATTATGAATTTTTATAAATCCACTTGTTCTGATCAACAGGCGGCAGTGTGTCGTTGCAGTCAGCCTCTCTCTGGATTCAGCGCGCGATGCTTAGAAGACGAGAGCATGCTACAGGCCATCAGCAAGGCCAATCACAACAGCCGATTTGTCTACGTCATGGATACTAGGCCAAAGGTAACGGCCAGACAGACACCTTAACGTGCTGTTTGTATAACAGGATTCAACACTAGAGTTTGAAACTGTTAGAAACAGAGTAGCAGATTTGCATTTGTTTTGTTTTCATGTGTGTTTTCTGTCCTGCAGTTGAATGCGCTGGCCAATCGAGCGGCAGGTAAAGGCTACGAGAACGAGGACAACTACTCCAACATCCGCTTCCAGTTTGTTGGAATTGAAAACATCCATGTCATGAGGGCCAGCCTGCAGAAACTGCTAGAAGGTTGAACACATGTTGCTACACACACTGGTGTTGTCACGGTACCAAAATTGGGACCCACGGTACGATACCAGTGAAAGTATCACGGTTCTGAGTAGTATCACGATACCACAGCAAAAATGAGGCAGATGTGCCTTTTGCCATTTATAAAAAGATAAATCACTTTTCTATAATACATCAATGATATTTCAATGGAATAAATTACTTATTGACTTATTCATACTTCAAAAACAGCATCAATAAGTGATTAACATGTGATTCTGACTACTTGCAGTAAAAATGAGGAGACCCCACACTGGTCTTTTCTGTTAACCAGGACTCTACGCTAACGTGCTCCTCACGAAAAATTTAGGAGCACAGTGAAAATTTTAAATAACACATTTAATAGGAAAACAACAAAATACAAAGGCTCCTCTGGAACCACCCTCTCCTCCATCATGTGTGTGGTAAGGGCCCAGTACACACACAGGGCTACAGTGGGCCTACTGCTCTACTATTGGTCACAAAGGATGTCTTTAGTCCACTGGCTCCTCCTCCTGAATGATTTCTTTTGCTCGCACAAAACTATTTTTAGTCGCAAATGCGAGTAAAATGCTCGCACCGTAGAGCTCTGTTAACTTATTTAACACTTTATTTGACACTTAAATACAGTAGAAAACAAATCACTGCAGCATATATAAACAAATCTAGCCTACAAGTAAAAAGAAAGAAATAATAACTTCCACTGCTTAAAGATAGTCAATAGCTCAGCTAATACCTGAAATGTCAGTGGATACAAACCACTGCAGCAGCATGTTGAGTGCCAGGTGGCCAGCGCGCGTGGTTATTGGACGGTGCATGGACACTCACCCTCTTGCGACTGGATGTTGATCCCACAGTAGTGGTACCTGAGGTACCGTGGTACTACGGTACTCCAACATGATGGTATCATATGTACTGTGGTGTTTTAGTACCGCAGTCTACCGTTGGTACCAGTATACCATGCAACACTAACACACACTGGCACAAAAAAGTCTACTGTCACTACTCAAAAAATGGTTGATCTAAATCACTTTGTGTCCATGTATGTGTCTCAGTGATCGGGACTCGGTCTCTTTCCATGAGCGATCACCTGGTTGGCCTGGAGAGTAGCGGCTGGTTGCGGCATATCAAAGCTGTTGTAGACGCAGCTATCTTTCTCACCAAGGTAACGGTTTTTTCTCTTTCCTGCACTTTGATTTTGGTTTTTCCTAAGAAGCATTTAAATGCACGAGAGAAATATCCTCTCCTTCTCTAAATCTTGGCTGTCCAACATGAATCTAAACCTCACTGCTCAACACTGGCTCATTCCCACTAGTCCATCGCAGACTGTGACTGTCACGTCACTGCTTAAATTCCTTCTTTCTGTTTAATGCCACAATCCTCCGCTGTCTGTCTTCACTCATCGCCCCAGGCTGTGACAGTCGAAGGAGCCAGTGTGTTGGTTCATTGTTCAGACGGATGGGACAGAACAGCCCAGGTGTGCTCACTGGGTTCGCTGCTTATGGATCCGTACTACCGCACCATCAAGGGCTTCATGGTATAAACCACAAAGACACACACATGTACACATGCACAGTTTGGCACAAGTGAAAAAGACAAACAAAAGAGCCGATAACAACATGAACTTGCTCCTCTGCAAGTTAGTGTCTTTGCTTTAAACTTGTTCTTTCCTCACACTTGTCTTCTAGGTACTGATAGAGAAAGACTGGATCTCGTTTGGCCACAAGTTTGCAGACAGGTGAAGTTTCAACCGGATCAAATAAGCAGAGAGATTTAGTCTGTGTTAGGTTGTGCCTTTTATTTTCTAGTAATATCATTATATGACTGTCGTTGTGTGATTGAATTGTGTACCCTCAGGTGTGACCAGCTGGACGGGGATCCAAAGGAAGTGTCTCCTATCTTCACTCAGTTCCTGGAGTGTGTCTGGCAGCTGACAGAGCAGTTCCCACAGGTACATAGGAGTGTGTGAGCTGCATGACATGTGTATTGTACCTACACTACACAGACTTATGGGTGAAGGAATTGACTGCACTTTTACACTACATGTCACATTCACTCATTCTGCCATCTGCTGCTCAATAACCATTCACACGCACTCACACACCGACGGAACAGCCATTTAAATTTTGGGTTCAGTATCTTGCCCAAGGATACCTCGACACGCAGACTGCAGGGGCCTGGGATCGAAATGCCGATCTTCCAATCAGTGGTGTGGTTATTGTATTTATTTAATGATAACCCTCTCTGTAGGCTTTTGAGTTCAGCGAGTGGTTCCTGCTGCAGATCCATGAACACGTCCACTCCTGTCAGTATGGGAACTTCCTTGGCAACAATCAGAGACAGAGAGAGGAATTGCAGTGAGTACAACACACACACACACACACACACACACACACACGTTCGCAAACATTTGTGTAGAGTATTGTTTTCTGTGCCTCCTTGCTTCTATTGCACACTGTCACGTAAAAGTGAACACACATCCATTGACTCTGTTTCATCATAAAATCTTTATTTAAAAGGTGACCTCCTCATTGTGCAAACAGGTCAACAGCTGTGAACAAACATATGTAGCAAGACATAATTAAATAAAGCTCTGTGGTTGCACCTGTAACCGTCAGCCAAGAAGTACCACCTCTAAAATAAACCTTGTAGTTATGATTTGACACGAAACCTACGTTGATAATGATTGCAGATACATATAATTTTCTTTTGCTACACGTCCACATTACACATGTGTAAACACTCATTGTCCAGTGTGGGAAAGCACACCTTTTTTCCACGCCACACTATCTAACCACATCACCTACCAGGCTGTGTTTATAGTACGTGAGAAGGTTAATGATTGATAGTTTCACATCCATATACGGCAGTTTTGATTGCAAAAATCGAAGTTCAGTCAGATATATGTTTTTATATTCTATCAATTAAGAATGTGTTGCAGCCTTACACTCACTTTTGTGTGTCAAAGCAAGATCGGCCTTGGTTTTTAAGGACATAAACAATCACCCCATCAGACTGTGCTTAAATGTATGTTTCATGTGTCTCTAACTGCTGTCGTGTCTTCCAGGCTGAGAGAGCGGACCCACTCACTGTGGGCATATCTAATGAGCGAAAAACAGAACTACTTGAATCCGTTCTACAGCCCTGCGTACTCCGAAGCGCACCCTGTGCTGGAGCCTTCCACTCTGCCCTACCATTTCAAGTCAGTATACAGCCCTCCTGACCTCCTTGCTGTTGTTACATACTTTAAGTGCAGTTGTCCTGTAAGGCAAGGCAAGGTGGTTTTATTTATAAAGCACTTTTCATACACAGATGTAGGTTTGATGTGTTGTACAGAGAAGTTAAAACAACCCAATTCAATACAAGATAAAAGAGCAAAAAAAAGATAATGGAGTAAAAAGATTCCATCCATCTGTTTTCATCTGCTTATCCGGGGTCGGGTCACGGGTGCAGCAGGCCAAGCAATGCACCCTAGACGTCCTTCTCCTCAGCAACTCTTTCCAGCTCCCCCTGGGGGACCCCGAGGTGTTCCCAGGCCAGATCAGATATGTAAACCCTCCAGCGTGTTCTGGGTCTGCGGGCCTCCTACTAGTGGGACGTGCCCGAAACACCTCCAGCGGGAGGCGCCCAGGTGACATCCATGCCCGAACCACCTCAACTGAGCCCTTTCGACGTGAAGGAGCAGCAGCTCTACTCCGAGCTCCCTCTGAGTGTCCGAGCTCCTTACCCTATCTCTAAGGCTGAGCCCAGCCACCCCACGGAGGAAACTTATTATGTCCACGTGTATCTGTGATCTCATTCTTTCGGTCACTACCCAGAGCTCATGACCATAGGTGAGGGTTGGGACGTAGATGGACCAGTAAATCGAAAGCTTAGCCCTCTGGCTCAGCTCCCTCTTCACCACGATGGTGTGGCGCAACACCCGCATCGCTGCAGAAGGTGCATCAAACCTCAGATCCATCTCACGCTCACTCGTGAACAAGACCCCGAGACTCCCGCACTTGGGGTAGGAACTCTACCGGTTTCTGGCAGAGAACCACGGCCTCAGACTTGGAGGTGCTGACTCTCATCCTGCCCGCTTCACACTCGGCTGCAAACCGCCCCAGTGCATGCTGGAGGTCAAGATTTAACATTTAAAATTGTAACAATAATACAGTATAATGAGAATAAGTGGGGTTTAAAACATCTAAGTGCTTGAGATCAATAAGGTTCTCAGTCTGGATTTAAAACTGCAGTGGTTGGACCATTAGGCAGTTGTTTCCATCACTGTGTTGCATAATGGCCGGTTCCCCTTGTTTACATTTTGCCCCGGGCATCATTTGCAATCCACTCCCCAGTGATCCAGCAGGTCTTGCAGGGTTAAAATGCTCGAGCGTGTCAGTCATGTGTTTTGTTATTACTTCTATGTGAGTGTTATAACTTAGGTTGGACCAGCAGCTGCTCCTTTGTTTTCAATGCCTTGTCCTTGACGTGAGCTGCGACTCTGAGCCTCTCATCTTTGCTGCCAAATAAGATTACGTCTGTTTTTCTCAGGAATCTGTTTAAGGAATCTTGTGTTTATGTTTCCAAGGTTCTGGAGGAACATGTACCACCAGTTTGATCGGTCTATGCACCCACGTCAGTCCATCCTCAAAACCATTCTGACTCTGAGAGAGAACAGCCGCAAGGCAGAGAGCACATTGCAAGCACTGGAGAACGTGAGTCGACACACACAGATGCTCTCTGTAGAGTTAAAGTTGGGGCACTGAAGGGTGGTTATGTGCTTTTGTCATTATCCAATGCACTTTACAATTTGCTTCTCATTCACCCATTCATACACACACACACACTGACACATAGCAGCGAGCTATCACGTGGACAGGAGGAGCTTGGGATTGAACCACCAGCCCTGTGATTCATAAACAATCTGCTCTACGTAATTCACATTTCTCTGTCTTGTCTCAATCCTCTTTCTCTGTCCAGCGGCTCCACCAGCTCGGTGTGACCCCCGTCGTGACCTCTGACCCCCCTGCACCTCCTCCCACCAGAGATCAGATCAACTCCAACGCCCTCCCGCCACGTCCCGCTTCCCTCATCCTGGGGGCTCCCATCAACCACAAAGAAGTGCAGCGACAGGAGGAGGACGACGAGCAGGAGGAGGTGGGCGAGGAGGCCACAGAGAGCACCGACATGGAGCGGACAGTAGAGGGCAGCAGCGGCACCGAGAGCAGGAAGCAGAGCTACGGAGAGCTGGAAGGGACATACAACACCGAGCTGGCAAAAGAGGAGCCAGCTGTTGTCAGCCTGGAGTTTGGAGTGGCACGCATGACCTGCTGAGACCAAACAGGGGGATTGTGGGATACTGAGGGACAGGCGCGAGCGAGTGAAGAGGGCTTACTGAGAGCGTGTGCGTGTCAAGGGGAGGCCGTCATTCTGTATGTGATAACGTGCTGATTACGCAATGGTCCTGAATGGGCCGAGTGAATGAAAGTGTATGTCTGTATAGTCTAAATCTCAATGGAAAGCGTCATTATTATGTCATATACTGCACCTATAGAGAAAAGCTTGTTTTTTTTTTATGAATGTTGAAAAGCACTATGGAGAATTAATGAATAGAATACGAGAATAAATTCATCCAGAAATGAGTGTCTCTTCTAGTTTGTTCAGCTTTTTATATAATCCACTTTTTTTAAAACACATGGCCTTGATATTCTCAACAAATAGTCGTATTTCTCACACGCAAATCCACAGAAATTCACTCGTTTGGCACCAGAAATATTTCATCTCATCCAAAGGCTCGAGTCCAGCCTAATCTGAATGTTGTTCATGACCTGATTTTGCTCCAATGTGACTGAAAAATCCTGCATCAGTAAAGATAATCTGGACATTACGCGGTACCTAAATTTGGCTGCACCACTACCTATCTGACTAAAGTAGTCTCTGGTCATTTAACTTATTTAACTATTGCTGTGACAAACGGACTAATGTTCAGACCCTGAGAAGGTTCAGCTGTTAACTGTCACCCTCATTGATTATTTAATCCTATTTTACATCTCGCATTGATTAGATAATCTGACTTACTGATGTGCATTGATCCCAAAATCCTATTGGTCGTCTCAGGCTGCCATGCCAATGACTGATTATTTATGACAGCTGACCCCGATCACGGGTCACTGTCACAGATACACCGGACAAGGTGTAAGGTCAGTGAGTCCAAACACTTACAGCTACTGAAAAGAAGTCCTTGTAGGTGCTGATACTTTATTTTGAAATTATTATTGTAATATTCCTATCTGTAAAAATGTTATTGTAGAAAATATATGCTTCCCTTGGGTAACATCCTGAGGTTTCTACCATTTTTTCCCTGTTAAAGGGTTTTTTGGGGGAGTTTTACTTATGCTGCAAAGCCCTCTGAGGCAAATTGTGATCCATGATATTGGGCTTTATAAAGAAAATTGAAAACAGTAAAACAGGATATATAGGATTATGGTAATAGGACAGGGCATTTTTATACACCCTTACTGTAACTAGGTTAGGTTGACTGCCCTGAGGATGTTGCATGTTAATGTAGGCTCAAAGTTCACATTTATTTTCAAGCCAGATTGTGTGTTTTGGATCATAAAACCGAGGTTGTAACTCTGCTTTTTATTGGAGCTCAGAAAGGATTTGATGGTCACTGGATTTACTGTACAAGCAAACATCCTCAATCAGACTGCTGCAGAGAGACGACATGTAAACCCTGGAGAATGTCAGCATATGCAGAGCGAATGTGTGCTGTGTGTGTGTCTCTCTGCAAATTCTACACACAATCGACATATATTTTATTTGTGCAGTGCTTTGCGTGGGCACTCAGGGAAACAAAGCATAACTTCACATCAGCAGAGACTCCAGCTTCTAAATACTTTATGGAATTTGTGCGAGCAGCGCTGGCCGTGAACTAGCTCCTCCTGCAACACCACTCTCTCCACTGTCCTCACACACTGCAGAAATAAATGGAGGTTTGTGCTTACACACACACACATATACGCACATTCAACACAGCAATCAGACAAAGTGACCATTGGCCTCAGACAAATAGATGTCTTTGGGCAGCTACAGCAACTCGCAATAAAGATCGACTGGCAGTGCAGAGTGATGTGTATATCCCAGTGTCAGCTGTCTACAAAGCTCTATTCTCTTTACAGTCAGAGAAAAGGGGGTACACATGAAGACGAATGGAGACTAGGGTGTTTAGGGTGAAGGTGATCACTCATTTGTTCATCTGTATAGCCTAATATTAAAGAGTTAATCTAAGTTGCAACATAAATAAGAGCAGCAGTCTTATTCTTTGAGGCATTGCAGCTTATACAGTATATGGCACATGCTCTGTATTTTCAATGTTGACAATGTCAGGTTAATGCACCTCCAACACTGTGTCACCACTCTCTGTCCGAGAGGCCTTCCTGTAGCCTACTTGTGCATGTTACCTCGCATTAAACATTGAGGAGTCTCTTCCAGAGACAAGCTGCTGGGGGCTCTCCCAGGGCTCTGAATCATTCAGAGGAGCACAGCACGCCATGCTGGGAGAACACTCCTGACGACAAGGAGGGAATAATGTACTTTCACTCAGCATAAGCGCTGCAGTACTCACGCAAAATGTCTATATACTGTACACACACATGGATATGCATACCGTATACATGCACACACTGTACGTAGATGGTGCACATGCAGGTTGTGTCTGTAGTGTAAAATGGGTTTGGGTTTGCTTCTCTTATACACACAGGATTGTGTGAGGAAAGTATTGACCTTTTACATTTGTTGACTTGTTACAGCCGGAAAAGCGCAGGCGTTTCCAATAACATTAATGATGGTTGTGCTCCAGTTATGTGTCTAAGTGTGCCATGCTGATGAGCCAGCATATATAAAACCAGGACTATGGAACTGAACTGGTACAGAGCAATCGTTAATATTATGAATTTCACATGTGCTTTTCATGCGATGATGAGCCACATTTTCCGCTGCAAAAAAGTCAGTAATGTGTAGAAAAAGTTGACTCTGAAAAAAGATAATTGAATGAATAATGCAGGACTAGATAATATTTTTATTCTTATTGTCACGAGGACCCAAATGCAGACCATCAGACAGTTTGAGTTTCTAACAAAAAGCAAGCTTTAATGAGGCCGATGGAAAATAACCAGTACGGGGAGGCAACTCAAAGTCCAAACGAAAGCAGAGCTAAAAACCAAACTGAAAATCAACCGGGAAAAATACCATGAACAGGGATGAGCACAGGAACGACCACAGAATGCACCAAGGAGGAACACAGGATCAACACAGACAAACTTACGAAGGACAAAAAGAAACCCACAGGTACACAGAAAACAAAACACAAGAATGAGACACAGCTGGAGTAGGAAGACATGGGCAAAGGAGGGAAATGGACACTGGCTAAGGACGAGGGTGGAGCACACAAGACTAAGGCCTTGTTTACACAGATACCGATACAAATAAAAATGGATTTTTTTATTCATCCTGTATAAAAACAATTCCAGGTTTACAGGATCAGTTGTGAAAACAATATGCTGTTTACACAAAAATGCAAAAACGGCAGCTTTTTGCTGCAATTAGCATGCCGGGCCAGTAGCTGGCGACACGTCATATGTCAAACACCATAGAAGAACATTCTGCGCATGCACAGTGATTTGTTTTCCTCTTGGCGCTAGTGATAAAAACAATGATAAAATACATTTGTGTAGCATAGTTAGCTGCTATGCACTAGCTAATATCGGGCACAGCAGACGTCTTTGTTCGCCGATGTAGCGGTGATGTTGATGCAAGTAAGTAGTCCCAGAAGTGCTAACAAAACGGAAACAATATCCGCCATTGTTGTTGTGGTTCCCAGGCACCTAATGGGCATGCGTGAACTGGGTTGCAATGTCATCGTTTTCCAAAATCTCCATCTATCCTGTTTGCACGTCTCGACAGAAACGGATATTTTTAAAAACTTTCACTTTGGAAACCGTTTTTGAAAATCTCCGTTTTCGTCCAAAAAAAACCATGCATAAATGATAGGTGCAAACGCAAAGATAAATACCCGTTTTCAGAAATATATACGGAAGCGTATAAACAGGCCCTAATACAGAACAGGTGTGAAGGGAAGACTCTGGGAACAGGGAAGGACTAACGAGACAGGTGTGCCAGAAAACAGGCGGGAAAACACGCAAAGACAGGAAGTAAAACCAGACACGACACGTGAGGAGAGAATCTACAAAATAAAACAGGAAGCAGATTAAACATGAATGAATAACATGAAACAAGGAACACAAACAGAAAACTCCAAAACAAAGTCCATAAGATAACGAACCCAGGAAACCCAGGATCATGACACTTATTTTACTTTGTTTTAAATGGACTGTACTTGTATGGAGCTTTTTTAGTCTGCCAACCACTCAAAGTGCTGTTTACATTACATGTCACATTCACCCATTCACACACTGTGGGCCGAGGCTACTGTACATGGTGCCACCTGCTGCTCAGTAACCATTCATGCAGCCATCAGGAGCAATTTGGGGTCCCGTATCTTTCCCAAGGATTCTTTGACATGAGAACTGGAGGAGCCGGGTATCGATTCCCAGATCTTCCGATTGGTTGATGACCATGATAATCTAAAAAGTAGTTAGACCTACTGACATTGCTACAGAGCCAAGCAGCTAATGTGGCTAAAAAATGTAATTCACCGTGTTTAAGGCTTTGGCAGAATTGTTTAACATCAAGTTTCTTGTCTCGCAATGTGACGTTAGGAGACAAGGAATATCAATATGCGTCAATCATATGTAAACAGCACAGAACACACATCAGCAACAGTATACTTACCGCAGACTCACATTTAACAGTTTGAGTTTTTGTCCTTTAAACAGCAGCCCATATTTTATTTTCTCACAGCCACGCCCTGCACCCAAATATGGGTGTATTTGATTGGGTGGGGGCCTTTGGCCAGTAGGAAAAAGGTTAAACATGCTCACAGAGACACTGTTTACAACCTTTGAAATGTAAAAGTGTTTGGGGAGTCTGTGCTTACGCAGCCTAATAACAGTTCGCACCACTCCCTGTTGACTGCTAAAGTAACAAAAGAGCACAGCGGGGTAATCCTGGGGGGTTTAATACTTCACACACTCATACACAAACATTGGCCAACACACACACACACACACACACACACACTGTAGCTTAGTTTAATCCAGAGCTGGAAGACTCTCAGTCCTGAAACAACCTGACAAACAGGACCCCCAGTGAGGATGATGATGATAAGGACTTTGTGTTTGATTTGAACAGGTGGGCCTTGTTTGCTCAGTATAACTGACCAATACTGGACAGGCAGCTACGCCTGTGCCCTGTTTGCATTAGTAATCTTTTACAGATCTGTTATATATGTACTAAAATATTAGGTGTTTTACATCATTTGCCAAGGCTAAACCAGCCGCTGACACGACTGATTAGGGTATGTGATTTAGCCCTCGGGATATTGAACGTACACTATCGTCTTATCACCTTTGTAAGAGCGAGGGCACAATCAGTGGAACACCACACAGTAGACCATTGCTCAATTGTTTTAACTGTGCATATACAACACTGTAATTTTATTTGACGTGTTTTAACCCTGTGAGTGTTGGTGACGCAGTAACCTGTTGGTTGTAATTACAGAGTAAACAAGGTGGTGGGGAGCTGGAGTCTGGATCGTGTTTGTAGTGGCTGGTTTCAGTTTTTATCTTGATGTGTTGAGGTTGCACTTATGTCAAAATAATGATGTTATGGTTTTGCCAGGGTTGGAAAGGTTGTGTAAGAGCCACTTGAGCACATACTAATATTTGGTAGAAATGTGTGTGTTGATATGACTGCTAGTTCTGCGAGATTGGGGACAACGTTGTGTGTAAAAAAAATGACATAAAGTTTTGTGTTGTTGTTGGGGTGTGTTGCCAAGCAAAGCACCCCAGGTGTCCCTCTCTGCAGCAACATTTTCCAGCTCCTCCTGGGGGACCCCAAGGCGTTCCCAGGCCAGATGACATATATAATCCCTCTAGCGTGTTCTGGGTCTGCCCCGGGCCTCCTACCAGTGGGACGTGCCCGGAGCACCTCTAACAGGAGGCGCCCAGGAGGATCCTGATCAGATGCCCGAACAACCTCAACTGACCCCTTTCGACGGGATGAAGCAGTGGCTCTACTCTGAGCTCCCTCTGAATGTCCGAGCTCCTTACCCCATCTCTAAGGAGAGCCCAGCCACCCCACGGAGGAAACTCGTTTCTGCTACTTGCATCTGCGATCTCATTCTTGCGGTCGCTACCCAGGGTTCATGACCATAGGTGAGGGTTGGGATGAAGATGGACCAGTAAATCAAAAGCTTCACCTTCTGGCTCAGCTCCCTCTTCACCACGATGGTTCGAGGCAGTACTCACATCACTGCAGACGCTGCACCAAACCGCCGATCCATCTCACACTCCATTCTACCCTCACTTGTGAACAAGACCCCAAGATACTTGAACTCCTTCGCTTCAGACAGTAATTCAACCTGGGCCGTAGTAGGTTTTTGACCGTGTTATGCAGTGTTGACGTATAAGAACGGGTACTATGTGAGAATATATAGACATAGGACATTGAATTGGTAGTGGACCACGTGAGATGTTATTTTGGAAGGACTTGGCCTGCTGTTTTGTCTCTTACAAACTAAGTGGCTGAGGAACTTTGGTACATTGAAACGGCCACTGCAAAGTGGACTGAACAAAGAGATCATGACTGTTGAGACGATATCACATTCAACAATGGCATGATCTTGTGATAGTGAGATAAAGTAGGATGATAAGGACACAAGCTTAGGTAGATTACATATAGACTTTAAAAGATAAGCAGCTACGATACGGCCACTAGCTGCGGTGAAGAAAAATAGACAAACCCATTTCTTTAACCGAGATTTGCATCACTGGAACATTCTTTCCTAGGCTGTAAACTTTAGTCTACACACAAAGGCCGTCATATAATCACAAACAAAGGTATGTTTCAACTGTAAGGCAACGTACGTCCACTCAATCCCCACATCAGGAAGAACTCCGATATTCAGATTTTGTACACTCATCATAACGTATTCATCCATCCATCAGTCCATCCTGTCGTGCATTCCCTCTGCCATGCACACATACACGCCCACACGCTTTTAAAATCACATCGATATTTACATCCTGAGGCTCTTTGCTAACAGAGCATGGAGAGTTTAAAAGCACTTTCAGCAGCCGCATGCAGAGGATACGCACACTGTGCACACAAGCTCTGACAAACCATATTGTTGGAAAACACAGTTGGAGAGAAAGAGAGGCAAAGAGAGAAAATGTCCTCTAACTGTCCCATTTAGCGCTGAGCTTCACTCGAGGGGCTGAAATGGGAACCCTATTTAGACAGATGGTGTGTGTGTGTGTGTGTGTGTAAAGATAATAGAGTGTGTACTTCGTCTGTTGCTGGTGTGCATGTGCCTGTCTTCTTGTTCACAGCTGAGACATTAATCGTTAGGTTGTGAAGAAAGCACATGTTGCATTTTTTTTTTAGAAATGACCATAAAGAGCTTGTGGACCACAGTTTTTGTTCCAGCTTCATTTATCTAACTCAAAGCGTGAAGATTAATGTCAGAGCATGCTGTCTTCATTAACTGTTTGTTGTAAATAGGTATTATGAACTAAACCCTGTTGCCTTCTAATCAAATCCGACCTGGTTCAGTGGCTTAAAATACAAAGTGAAGGTTGCACAGGCTGCCAGACTGATGGCCTTAATTACGAAAATATAAATATTGCATACTCATAGTGACGTTAGAATGATTTAAAGGAGCAGTGTGTACGATTTCGTGGCATCTGGTGGTGAGGATTGCATATTGCAACCAGCTGAAACTTCTCCCATGTGCCAAGCGTGAACTCCTGGGCTGCATCCCAAGTCTCTTAATTGTATACTGCTAACTCCTAACTCCTGACTTGAACCGGAAGTCGTTCAAGGTCCGCCATCTTTAAGGCCGTCTCTTATTCCTGCCAGTAAGGAGTTAGCGTTAGGAGTTAGGAGGGATCTGTTAGGTGCGCTGACACGAGAGGTTCCTAACAGGAAGTCTTTTTCAGCTTGAGGCCCTGACATATAAATACCCGCCCCCTACATCTGGCTCATTTGAACGAGATGTCGGAGAAACAGCGCAAGTGTACCCGTTACATGCATTCTTTGCAATGAAACGCTGTAATTCACATGCCTACGTGACTACAAAGAGTAACGTTAATGATATTTCGTGCAAGACTGTCATGTTGTAATTAAGTTTATTTCATTCACAACCCGTTGCGTTGTTCAGCGGACTGTCGGTAATGTGTGGCTGTTAAATGTGCAGCTGCTCATGTCTAGAACCACACGTGCTGATATAACACCACGTGTGCACACACACACACACACACACACACACGCACACACACACAAACACATTTGCCCATCATTAATTGTCCTGCATGTCACGTGAGTGGAATAATGTTTAATTGCCTGTAGGTAATATTAATTATTAATATTAATATTAATTAATATTATTACTGTCATTAATGTTGTTGCAAGCTACTGTCATTGCTGTCTCTGTGTCTGTCTCTCTTTCTGTCTCATTGTGTCATACGGATTACTGTTAATTTATTATGCTGATCTGTTCTGTACGACATCTATTGCACGTCTGTCCGTCCTGGAAGAGGGATCCCTCCTCAGTTGCTCTTCCTGAGGTTTCTACCGTTTTTCCCCCGTTAAAGATTTTTTTTGGGGGAGCTTTTCCTTATCCGCTGTGAGGGTCCAAAGGACAGAGGGATGTTGTATGCTGTAAAGCCCTGTGAGGCAAATTGTGATTTGTGATATTGGGCTTTATAAATAAAACTGATTGATTGAGGCAGACTGACAGGTCTGATATGTCTTATTCACTCAGCAGCTGACTTGTTGAATGATGGCGAGTGGATTTAATAATAGTGATAATGATGATGATGATAATAATGCTCATCACAGTGACAGTGGCAGGGCTACAGATCGTTCTTTAATTGCGATAAACTTCAGCAAATGACTCAATAACAATGGTAATACATGCTAAAGTGTGTGACCAAAGTCATGACGGTGGGGGGCGGTTACGGCTTTGATCAGCGAATATAATGGGACTTGGGATGTACGCCAAACGCTGGTTCCGTTATGCAGCAGATCCAGCTGTCGCGCCGTCACCAGAATAGGACGTCGCTTTACGTGACGCTTCAGAGTAAGGCCGTCTCATGTCTCTTAATCAGCAATCCTCGCTCCTCTAACTCCTGACTCCTTGCATGTTTTTCTAAGTGGGAGGGACTAAACAGTTAGGTAAGGTGGTTAGCAGTAATTTTAAGAGACTTGGGATGCAGCCCTGGTTAGGATTCCTTCAGTGCTCATTGTTCAGGAAGTTTTTACCAGGAGCCGAATTATCCACAGAGGTCTCTTCCTCTCTAAAACTAACAAACCCGGTGATTTAAACCTCTGAAAACACAGAATAAAGCAGTTTCACATGTTAAATCAATGTTTCTTTGATGTTGTTCGGCTCTTCACAGACAGGCCACTAGCAAAGCACTTGCAAATGTGTGCTAACCTTTTGTCTCTGATAACTTAAGATCCAGATGTTCAAGAGGTTTTTATCGAGAGCCAAATTATCTGTAGAGGTCTCTTCCTCTTCTGAACTAACAAACCTGGTGATTTAAACAGTTAAAAACACTGAATAAAGCAGCTTAACTTCGAAAAGTCAGTGTTTTTCTTTACGCTGCTCGTCACAGAGGGGCTGTAAACTATACTGGTTGACGCAAAAATGCAAATGGTCCTGTCTAGAACCAGTGTTTAGTTTGTCCAGTCTGGTCTGCTGTAGAAACATGGTGGTGCAACATGGCGGACTCTATGGAGGAGGACCCGCTCTCTATGTAGAAACAGCTCATTCGACAGTAACCAAAACACAATGATTCTTAATTGCAGGTGATTATACACTAAGGAAAACATACATATTATATTATAATCCATTTCTGTCAATATATCCCCCTAAATCCTGCACACTGTACCTTTAAGCAGCATGACAACATGCATTTCTAAGAACTCAAAATCCTTTGTCTCATCATATGATAACTGAGCCCACTCATCGGTCTCCACTCTTTGCCAGCCATCTGCTGCTCGGAGTCAGCTTCAAGTCCACCCAATAGCCAGCTGACCTGCTAGCATGGCTGTAGGGCATTCTGCTCGAGTAACTGATGTACCTGAAAACCTGCACACCGGGCGACTGACTGACTGGCAGAGCAGACAGGCTGGGTGACTGACTTGTGGGCTGAGCGGACAGATTATCTTTCTTTGTCGGGGAGAGCATGGGGAAGATGTGCTTCAGCGCTTCACTCTGGGGAAGCCCTCGAAATGTGTTTGTGGGTGTGAGCATGTCTGTGGATCTGTGGGGGTGTGTGTGTGTGTTGCCTTGGGCGGATGAATGCAGACATTGTTTGATAGCAGTGGGCTGGAAGAGGAGAACCGGTGCCCAGAGCAACTGAGGAGGAGGAGGAGGAGAGAAAAGGGAGAGAAAAGGAGCAGGGGAGGGAAGGAAGGAGGGGAGAGGAGGTTTGTAAGTGGGTCGGGGTATCAGGGAGATTCATGGGGGGTTGGGAGGATAGAATAGGCAGTAAAAAGAGCACCCACAGCACGAAAAATGGGGGAACACTGGGTGAATCCACTGCAGGCGAGGATGACACATATTTTGGGGGAGATACCTCCAAAAACAGTGGCTCAACAGGAGAGATGGGGAGCGCACATTATACATCTCTTCATTGTTTTCAGTATCCTATCCTATCCTGTCCTCAGTGAGAGTTTATATTTGCACATTTGCAGAATAATTTGTATCAAGAGAATAGGAAAGGACAATAACAGCAAGGCAACAAGTTAACACTGCTTTTCCCTCCAGTTAGTGAACAGTTAATTGCTCCAAATGCCCACAGAAACTCTTCTGGTTGCCAAGGAAGGTGCCAACAGTATAGCTTTTGTAAAAAGGAAGATTGTAATGTTGACCGCATGAGTGGTTTTACACACACACACACAAACACACACACACACACACACTTAGGATGATAGGATGACAGTTAGATGTGTTGTCATAGCTCTCAGACACCTGGTCTTGTGTGTCCATATGGAAGAGGGCTCGAGGCCATATGGCCTATACTGCATGTCCCGCCTAGACGGCATTGGAGGCATGTCTGAGCTGTTTGTGTGTGTGTGTGTGTGTGTGTGTGTGTGTGTGTGTGTGTGTGTGTGAGTGTGTGAGTGTGTGCACGCAGCAGCACTGGAATATTATTTTCTAAATCCATATCCTGGCTTAAGCCGTTGATCAGCAGGTTTTGTATTTGAGTCCTTTAATTCAGGCTTCTCACACACTTATTTTTGTTTCCTTTGAGCTTTTCCATGCTCATGCAAACCCAAACACACACAGCCACACAGGCGGGGTTGGGCGAGGTAAGTCGTACTAAGACATTTGTAATTACCACTGTTTACAAGACGCTTTGACATGACTCACCTCACAGGATGATACAAGACACATCTGCAAGGAAATAATTCAAAATATTCACATGTAAAACTTGTGCTATTAAGTAGTCTGCTTCCACTTGTTAGATGTTTCCCACCTTCATGGCCCATGTTCCACAGACATGTACAAACAACATCAAATCCAAGCAAGTATGCGAGCAGTCTTTATAATTAGCCATTCCACTCTGTCTCATGATCCACTGAGAAAGCTCACACATATTAAGCTCATGTCTAATCCGTTATAATTCATCAGTTGGTGTGTATCTTTACTTTGCTTACCAACACGCACAGCACAAACACACACAGACGCACACACACACAGGGGGATGGCAGCGGTGAATGTGGGGCTTATAAATTGATGAGTAGTTAAAAGAAAAGAGCAAACAGTGCACTGGTGACAGGGAAGGTAGAGGAAGAGAGGAGGAAGAGGATGGGGGAGGGTGTGGAGGACAGACACTGGCGCCCCGCCAACATTGACGAAAGCTGCTTAGCCCACCCAGTTGCCATGGATACAGTAAGGAGCAGCTCCCAGCATGTGTGTGTGTGTGCCTCTGAGAGAGAGAGAGAGAGACAAGGAGGGGAGGGGAGAGGAGGCAGAGAGAGAAAACCAGCAGGCAGGCGTTAGAGCAACTCAGAGTGGGAGTGAAAGAGCATCAGACTGCAGGGTGGAGAGTGAGAGATAGAGAGGGTGAGTGTATGTGTGGCCAGAGAGCGGACAGAGAGGCAGCTCGAGAGCTTGAGGGAGACGATAGAGTGGGAGCGATAGAGTGCTAGATAATGGAGGTGCAGTCGGAGTGCGTGGAGCCTCCTGTGGCCCCTCAGTGTGACCCCCAGCCCACGGGGAAGATCAACAAAGCTGCCTTCAAACTCTTCGGAAAGCGGCGCACCGGCTCCGGGATGGCCAGCTTCTTCTCCTTCAGGAACAAAGGGGCTACAAACAGCGGGAACAACGGGAATTCTGACAATGGGAATTCTTTGAATGGAAACAGCTCGGCGGCATCAGTGGAGCTGGTTAGGAGCAAAACCCACGATGGACTAACGAGCTCTAACAACGATGCTGATGGACAGAGAGGGGAGGGGCTTGCTAGCCTGGAGGCGGGGCCGGTCAGGTCCCTCAGCAAATCGTTGAGTTTTTTTTCTTTACTCCGACGTGGGAGTTTTCGGTCGAGTGAAAATGGAGGGGCAGGGCTTGTCAGAAGAGGGAGGGGTCTAAAGGGCTTTTTTAGCAGCATGCGATGGAGACGCAAGGAAAAAACAAACGAAGCAGATGGGGAAGAGGTGGAGCGGAAGACAGAGAAGGATGGGAATACTGCCGACTCTGAAAAGGTAAAGGATATTACTCTCACCCTTGAACCGCCTCCACATCATCACCAAGTGGATTGTGGGAATGCAGAAGCAGAACCTAACGTAGAGACTCCCACCACTAGTGTTACCATGACACCCCCACACTGTGTTACCATGCCAGGGCCATCTGGCGAGTCAGACTCCCCCTTTCCTTACACACCCACTGACTCGCCACTGCGCCCTCCAATCCAAAAAGCCAAAGCCTCAATTTCCAGCCTCACCCCCTCCCTCGCTACACCCCCTTTGGATCGCTGCAGCACGGGCGACCCACCCTCAGAACCCTCAGTGGACCGCCTCTGCTCTCTCCTCTTCACCGACGTCACGTCCCTCAAGAGCTTTGATTCACTGACAGGCTGTGGGGACATTATTGCTGACGCAGACGAGGAGGGGCCGGCGGGTAACGGGGGCAGTGGCACCAGCAGCAGCAGCAGTGGGGGAGGAGGGGGGAGTGTGGGAGCAAGCGTTGGGAGAGCTGTTGGCATTACCAGTGTCACGTCTCGTGGCTCCCCAACCAAACCCTCTCTACCTTCGCAGCTGACCCAGCCCATGTTCTCTGTTTCCGCAAGCTCAGTGCCTTCTTCCCTTCCAGCCCGGGCCCGGGCGCCGCCTCCACCACAGCAGCACCCACCCGGTAGCGGTGTGGTGGCCTACATGGGTGGAGGGGAAGAAATGGCAAGTCCAGAAGGAGTAGACGATGCAGACATGCAGGGGCTCTGGCACATGCTGCCCTCCACAGGTGACAACTCCCCTGCTTTGCCGCGATCACACCAACCTTCCTCCACTACACCAACTTCCACTTATCCCCCTCGTGCCACCTCCAACCCTGCCAGCAGCCACCTGCCCTCGGCCCACAGCAGGAGCGCAGACCGAAAGGTTCCCCAGGTGAAGGCTCTGGGGCTTAGCAAGATTCCAGTAGTTGGTGCAGCGGGAGGCCGGGCAGCTAAACCCCCCCTCCCTCACACACATGGCCGTCATCCCACGTCACCTGGTGAAAAAGAGCCACTTAGCGATGAGGGTTACTGGGACACACCCTCAGCAACACCCACTGCAACACCTGATGAGACCGGGCTACAGCGTAACCAGAAGATGGCCCTATCACGCGACAGTTGCTCTGGAGACCACCTGTACGACCTTTACAACGACCCTGAGGAGGAAGGAGGGAATGAACAGCAGGAGGATGATGAAGATTTAAAGAGCACTCCCTCTCCATCCACTGAATACAAACTGAGCCCCACTTCCCATACAACTCCTCTGTCCTCCTCCTCCTCTTCCTCCTTCCAATCTATGAAAGGCAGCACCAGCCTTCCTCGGGAATCCAAGATCCCAGTGAGCAGCAGACAAACCCCACCTCCCCACTCAGTAAGCCAGTCAGCCCTTTCGTCTGTTCTGGAGGCTGAATCCCCTCCGCCAAAGACCCAGGCACCTCCCCCGGCCCGCACCAGAATCCCTGTATCCAAGGTGCCCGTCCGTCGTTCTGGAAACAAACCTGGCAGCACAACCAGAGGAACTGCCCACAAGAAGTAGCTCCCGTCAAACAGGTCATTCTCGCCTACTAACATGCGGACTTCAGTGCTGTTTACGCAGAGCCAAAAGTTTTCCCAGACCAAGAAAAATGTTGAGCTGCAGAGTTAACAGCCTATAAATTCCTCTCAAATCTTAAAAGCTCTCATTCTTTAGGTGTTTTGGCTTACGGCAGGCTAGAATAGAATAAGTGCTTTTGTTCACTTGAGAAAGTCACGAGGAGACTCCAAAAAGCTGGGTTAACACTTCACCGCCCTCACTGGAACTTTGGAGGTTGACTCTTGACAATCCACGGACTCGCAATAGACACATTTGCCTTGTAACTTTCTGGAAAAAGCTCCTGACCTGCTGAGAGTTCAACAGCTCATGACTGCACACTGCAAAAAGAAGAAGAAGAAGAAGAAGAAAAAACAGCAGAGCACCTTTTATCTTTGACATTTTTCTTATGGAACTCCACATGGCATAACTTAATTTGCTCATACGGACCTAATCTAATCATTTTGAGTTTGTCTTCTTGTCTAATCTGTAACAAATTACCTCCTAATCCTTTGATTTAGAGCCAAAGTGAAACAAGAAAACAGTCTTCACTTCACAGCCTCTGATAGTCTTGAACAGACTCTCTGATATCCACAGCCTGGAATAACCCAATGTTTTTTTTTGTTTGGCTGTCGTATGTGTTTTTTGCTTTTTGAAGATGGTCTTCTCCCGACCGCACACTGATTAATAAACTGTATGTGCAAGAGTACGAATTAAAACTGAGATCTGGTTTTATAACTCACCTACTTTGCAGCTACAAATGTGGCAGAGCTGCCCACACATTACGGTACATTGTGTTTTTTGGAGGTGGAGATCTCCTCTGTTTTAATTGGTTGTTATTATTATAATTATAATTATTATTATTATTATTATTGTGGATGGACTAAGTTTCAGCCTGTTGCATCTGGATCTCACTTATACCTGACTGCATCATAGGATGTCGATCTCTGGGATTTACAACTGTTGAATTACCAATGGAACCCTGCAAAGCTATCGCAATACTCGACCTGGAGGGATCCCTTGCACTGATGCATCAACACACACATATACGCACACACATACAAAACCAGACATGCACTCACACATGTTCTCTCCCTCTCCGCATGCAGTGCCACACATACAGGCACAAAGGTCAGGGAACATCATCTGATACTGAACGACCTTAGTTCCACTGTTCAACCTTCGTCTTTGTAGCTACACTGGATGACTCTCTTCTCTAAAGACACGTGCACAACCGATTTTTTCTAGTCAGTACTTTCTTCTTCACTGGATTTCATACTGTTTTTATAGGCTCCTCCTTCCTAAGTCATACTGCTCGGATCTTAAACTGTGATCGCACCAGCTTCTTAACGCTCTGTTCTTTCTGTTCTTCTCTACTAACATACTGTACGGGCTGATGTGAGTGGATGACAGGGAGGCATCCTTGCTGTCAGTTTTAAAGAGCCAGAATATGCCTGCAGGTTTTTTTTAATAGGCTGTGACCCAAAAAAAGAAAGACAAGGAAAATCTGTCAGGGTTTGAGTCATACCTATCTGGATCACAGCTGAAAATACAAAGCAAAACATGGGGACTAATGCTAAATCAGTCCTTCACCCTTCCTGGCTGTTGTACAAATAAACACTGTACAACTTTATTCTGGGAACCACCGCAGCTGTGTGTGAATCTGAATGTAGCTTGACATCATTGTAGATTATTGGTCAGCATATATATTTCCTCTTTGTCCCTTTTTTGTGGGGGCAAGACAAATGGCGGAGCTTACTGTTTTCTAAGTCCCCCATGCTCTGAAAAATGAAGACAAACTGCTACACAGTGCGTTGAGCCTTGCAAAGCACCACTTGTTTAAAGAATGAGGGGGTGTATTGCAGTCCTAAAAGGCCTTTGTCAGTGATTCAGTGAGACAAGTTACAGGGAGCGGAGTGTTCCCTACCCTTTAGTCAAAGAGAGGGGTTTTCATAGGGAGAGACATTTGAGACGATGCGAGTTTTCTCTAACCGCAAGGGTACCAAATGACACGTGAGGGTCACTGTAGTTCATGATAGCTTTCCATCTCATTTAGAATGTGATGATTGATCCACAACGCTGCTCCAGGTTCAGATATCTTTCCAGGCTCCTGACGGTGTAGTGAAGGACAGGCCGTGGGGTAACCTGATCCCAGGTCTGCAGTAAGTGTGTTTCTCACCCGATAAAAAGGACAGGCTAAAGGTCATTTGGGGAGCAGAGAAATGTTTTCTCTGCCTACACTGTGCTTTTTATCTCTTTTGATTAAGTATGCAATCACTGTCATTCTCCAGGAGTGATTCAAGGAAAGGGATGCTGAATTAAGGGTGATTGAAATGCGCATCAACCTAAGCCTTGAAATTTCCTGGTGAAAAATAATAAGACAGCAGAGGTTACGCTTGTGGATATTTGACCAAAACAGTTGCCTGAAGACTCCCAAAATCATAGTTTTACTTTATGACACTGCCAGTAATCAAATAGTATTGATATTAAGATTAAGAGAGAGCAGGAAGCCATGAACTCAACCAGGAGTGATGATTATGCATCTTATGTTTAAAAGGGTTTTGTTTAAATATGGCGTCCTCCTCGGTTGATGTCCCACATGCTGCAGTTTGGTGTGTATATAGAGCTTTTCCCTCCACTTCCTCCAAGTATGACAGTGAAAACTAAAGTTAATCCTTTGGGTAACTTGATCTCCTGCATTGGCCTTCAAACAGTAACGACATCAACCACAGAGGCCACCATATTGCCATCTGGCTCAGTTCCTTGTATTTCTTTTTTCCCCAGATACTTCTCTCCTTTCTTTCTGTTTACAAATCTGGGCCTTCATGTGGTCATTCGCTGTGACGAAAAGCACATCATGTTTTCCTTTCTTTTTGTTATCGTTTGTCTGCTCACGGTGTGAAATCTTTCCACTTTTCATATTTAATGAATAAAACTGTTTGCGCTGATAGTCCCGACTCTTTGTAACTACATTCAGACAAAAATCCATACACTGAAATGTCAGAGGCTTTGTGCGCTTGTATAATTGGAGCAACACCAGATAGAGCCCCTCTCTCATCAGCTCACCCTCCTCCGTTTTTCCTCCCCCCCCACACATCCTGGTGACTTTAATCCCCAAGGAGTAGGCTGGGTGGGAGAGAGGGTGAGAAACAGAGATGCTTTTGTTGATGTGCAGCGTGTGGCGTTTGTGTTGTGGTGTCGCACTTGGAGAGAGAGCTGCTTGGCTTGGGAGTAAGAGGTTATCAATACATTTTATTGATCCCTGAGATGAAAGCCTGATGGATGTGTCATTGTCTGCTGTGGGTCCCTCGTGGGAAAAGACACATAGAGACAGGGACAGACAGCCGATATGGTGACAAAGACAGGCAGCTGATGCATGTGGATTTGGAACCTGTGTGTGTGTGTGTATGTGTGTGTCCTGAATATAGATGAAAGGGAGGGTCTCATTGTTTCGAGGAGGACACATGTTGCTAGAGAAAGCTTGTATGTTGTTGTGGTGTGGTTGCGCATGCATGTGTAGTGGGAGGAGGATTTGGTGCAGTGCGAATCCCCTTTGTAATGGTGCAGCAAACCCCCCTCCCTCTCCATCCAGCTCCCTCTCTCCGTTTCTGCACGCTGAGGTTTATGTAAAAGCCTTACGTAAGACCATAACACTCACTTGTCCCAGCCCACCAGATCAAAGCTAGTGATGCTGACAGTGAGAATGGTCCGTGCTTGCGCGCGTGTGTCGGCTGATCTCATCATTAATCTGCTGTTGCTGCTGCTGTTTGGGTGCTGGATGTGGACACTCAACCTCATTGTGAGCCATGTTTGTGTGCATGTTTGTTTTGGTGCATAAATCTGGTATAAGGGCATGACAGGGAGGATTTAGTTTGAGCTGAACAACAAAGTTCTTATACAAGCCACTGAGGAGAGAGGAGAGGACGGGGGGAAGGAAGAAATGCAGAAGAAAAGTGGGAGAACAGCATTTATTATAAATGTGAATGAAGGTTTGTTTGGCTTTGGTGCTCTTTAAAAAAGCTTTTAGCTAGCCGATAATAACTTTTGATAAACAGCAGCCACAAGTTGCAATAACAGTAATGGTGTGCTAAAATATAGCGTCATAGTAACACAAGAAGAGAAGACTCATTAAAGCAATTCCTGTTTAATGTTTGCTAACATTAGCCGTCAGCCAGAGTCCTGCACGGGTCCGTTTTTAAAACCTGAACCCGCCCATACCTGTAAAACTGAGTACCAGAACCGACCTGTTACCTGTCATTATGTCGAAGTCAAAGCCGCACCCACCCACACCCGTTAATAAAAGTCCTGTGACCTGATTCCCACCCACGATCAAACCCATACAGGCTACAGCCACTCTCAAAGACCAATTCAAGAAGCTGTGTAATAACAGATGCTGGTGGAGAAAAGCTCCAGCACAGAGAGAGTAGAGTGAAGGTCATACTGTTGCTTCTAAAAAATGATATCATGATGGTAGGTAGGGTTTGCATGCCCCAATAAATGTGTGTGTGTGTGTGTGTGTGTGTGTGTGTGTGTGTGTGTGTGTGTGTGTGTGTGTGTGTGTGTGTGATGGAGCCCTGAGCACCATTCAAAAGCTAAACCCCACATTTCTCATGGCAGCCTCTCGACAGCCGTTCCCATAGTAACTCCAGTAGGTCAACCAATGAAAAGAGGGGGCTGGGCAGGAAGGAGGATGGGCAAGTGTTTGGGGGGGTGGTGGTGGTGTGTTACACAGTGTGTGAGAGACGTGATTGGAGTTGAACTGGTGCAGTAAAACAGTTTGACAGACACAAACACACACACACACACACACACACACACTAACCTACAAGTTGAAATGCAAATATATTTTTGTCATAGACACATTTTTGTCAGTGTTGTAATTGCCTGTGAACACACACACTCAACCCCAAAAAAACAACAACAACAGGAGCATCAACAAAAGTGCTCTGACCTTTAACACACATCCTCTAAACACATCAATTCCTCATATAAAGGGTCATTCTGCACCACCATGTTTCACTTCTGCAACCTCATGGGACGCCCCCCCCCCCCCCCCTGCCCCCGCCACCTCCTCCACTACCTCCACCTTTTCTCTTTGTCCTCGTCATCTTCCCTCACTTCTCTCGCTCTCTCCCGTAGGATGCCAGAGTTCCTCTCAGGGCAATGTTGTGTAATCGTTTCACTTGTCAATAATTCAACGGACAAGCTTTTGACTCTGTGAATGGGCGGATCTGTTCGGCACACCGTGAAGACGGCACAGTGTGAATCTGGGGTACAACCATAAAGGATGAACAGGCATGTGTTTCTCTACAGTGGAGAATTCTGACTTTGAAACAACAAAACACCAGGAAACAAGATGTTTAATTAAGTTCCAAACTGAATTGGATATTGTGAGCAGCAAAATAGAATATCAGTTGAATTATGAATCATGAGATGAATGCAACTGATGTTCCCTTTTGCGGATACAAGGTCAGGGAAGTGAGATAATGGCCTGATACACAGCACAGTGGCTTGAATTTAGCCTTCAATAATGAATTAAATTTTCACTAAACTAAATTTGTGCTGAAACTTTTGTGACATGCACAAGGTATTTGTCCTGATTGCCTAAATTATTTCCATGTAACACTTGTATGTAAATACCAGCAGTGTTGGAATGTAACTAAGTACAACACATTTTTATGCAACTTTATACTTTTACTTCACTGCACCTCAGGAGCAAATATTCATCTTACAGCTACTTTTCAGATTACAATTTTTTATGCCTGTCTTTTCTAGTAAAAACTATGTATCTCCAAAATTGGTGATATTTGTTGAGAAAATTCTCCTTCCTTTTAAGATAAACCACTCATTCATTCATTCATTCATTCATTCATTTATTATCCATAAGGCACTGGTCGTGTGGAGAAGTGGGACAAAGCTGGAGAACCTGGAGAACACACACACCAACACGGGGAGAAGATGCAAACCCAAGGTGACAGTGCCAGCCACTGAAACACCGTGCCACCCTAAGATGAACAAACTGTTTTTAAAAAACGTCTTGGAAAAGCTGGAAAACGCATCACCAGAAAGCTGAAAACAGGGCTGTTTTTTGAGCTCATGAAAAGTCAATGTGGTTGCGTAACACATTTGATGGTTGCATGGTTCTCTCAGGACAGCAACGCTACTAACATATAGATACAAATATATATAGATCTTAGAGAATATGATGCACTTTGTAGATTAAACCACCCAACAGTATATATCAGTCCAGTATTGAGTGAGACCACTGCAGCTGGCAGCAGTGAAACAGGCTGCAATGTAAGCACTTGGGGCAATTGTGCATCGTCAGTGCACATCTTCCAAAAGTGCTTCTTTTGCCACTGACAGGCTCAGATTGTTATTCAGAGTGTCTGACAAAATAAAAAGGATCACCACAGAGATGGACCTTTTTGTTAAAGAGTAAGATCCTTTTTGTTCAACCAGAAACAGCCTCGAAGTCACCACTAATAAACAATAATTTTATCATTGTAAAACACACTTCATTCAAAGTCCAGAATCTGGTGGTTTTGGCGATAGCAATTTCGGGGATGTTTCAGGTTCCACAAAAAGGATCCTTCTCTTTAACACAAATGTCTGTCTATGTAAGAATCCATTCCATCATGTTGTTAGACACTTCCAATAATAAATAATACCCTGTCTGTGGCAAAACAAGCACTTTTACCAGACATACATTGAGGGTGGGCAGTTGCCCCAAGTGATTACATTGCACCCTGTTACGCTGTTGCGGACTGCTGCTCTCTCGCTCAATAATGGACTAGTTTCAGAAGTTGTTGTTCCCATAAATCATGTAGACACAAACATGTGGGGAAACCAGGGAACAAAGCTGAGAAATACCAAAGTTATTCTTTAAGCATCTGCAGCAGTAAAATGCAACATACACTTAATGCAGCAGTAATATTAATCCAAAAACATTACATTTGATAGTAAACCACTGACAGGGAATTACTGCAAAATGACTTATTTTACTTTTGATACTTTTGAAAAGTATATTTTAATGCTGTCATACAAAGACAAATCTTTATTAATCCCAAAAGAAATTATTGTGCCAGAGACTGCTCAACAATTACATCACCATGAGAACAAAAACAGCAGTGTAATAAATGTAAAGTGTACAAGGAGAAAAACTAACACAAGTGCCTAGTATCAGTATGACAGTGGTTTAAGTAATTTTAAAAAAGTAAAATGTGATATTACATGTGATTTGGAAAGTAACTGCACATGATATTGAGATATTAAGATGTTAATATTATTTATCTCAGTGTCCAATGTTTCAACTGTCCTTCCAGCAGAAGGGGGAGGAGTTATTCCGTTTGACACAACTGGTGTGTGAGGTCATATTTCTTAAACCCCTGAGGCCTCCAACTATACCTGCTACCCAGTCTCACTCCAAAGTAATCAAAATCTGGCACTTGGGCGGTGACTTCCAGGGTCAGACACCAACAAAAATAGGCTGTCCTTTCATGTCTGCATGATACATGGCTGATTGGCATTATAGTTAATATCAGGGGGAAACTTGACAGGACAAAAGCGAAAGTTACAGAGGCGACAACCACCAACCTTCTGCCGGGAGGGCAGTGTTCGTTTCCCATAAGATTGTAAAGCCAAACACTTCTTATTTTCGAAACCCAACCATGCGTGTGTTGGCAAAACCTAACCACATGCATTTGTTGTTGAAGGAAAAAAAACGTTGATTTGCAGTGTTGTATTGAAGTAGTGCATTTATTTTGAAAGACACAGTATGTAAACAGTAATATTCCTGTGAAAACGGAAGTGTATTTCTGGTCTTCGTGTTCACCTGGTTCCGGATTTTGTTTAAATATGTTCATACTGCTTCTATACACCAATAGAAAGAGAATTACAGGTCTGTCAACATGTTGACAGACCTGACACTCCTGACAGACCAGACAGTCTGGAAAAATGTCTGAGACTTTCTGACACAGCCCCAAACTGGTTCTATCTGCAGGACAGGGACCACTTTCTGTCAATGGGTATTTATACATCTGAGTGGACAAGAATGACGTGGAGTTCCCCAAGGCTCCAGTCTCGGGCCTCTTCTGTTCAACTGTAACTGGATGTGCCTTGGATGTTGGTGGCATGAAGGTTAATCTCACCAAACTAAAACATGTCTCTCTTTTTTTTTTATTAACTTGTGTCCTGCCAACACAAGTTTTGTATATTTTTTTCACAGTGAGACATGATGAGCCTCCCATCACCTCCTGCAAAGCTGTGTAATAATGGTAAAAAAAAATAATTTATTTGCTCAGTGGTGGAAGAAGTATTCAGATCCTTTATACTTACGTAAAAGTATTAATACCGTACTGTGAAAATACTCCATTACAAATCAAATTTCTGCATTTAAAACTTAATTGAGTAATAGTATGTTATCTTCAAAATGCACTTAAAGTAAGACAAAGCAAGGTTCTTATCATGCTTTAAAATGTTCTCTGTCATTGTTTTACGATTACATATGACGTTTTTGGATTATTTTTTACTGCTGCTCCTGCGTTCACTTTGGTTATAGCAACTGGTTCTACCAAATGATACCTGATATCATCCAGGAAAATTAAAACAGAATCCTGACATGAACTGTACAAAAATGAATAAACCCCAGTAAAGATCAAAACTGTAATTGACACAAAAATGTCCCACTGTTAGAGGGATAATGAAATGTTTATTTACGATACCAATAAGATGAGATCTGCTGAGTATAGAGAGATTGTATGGTAAATTATGTGTATTGATGATATTCACAGTTGCAAGCAAATTTTCAAAAAATGACAACTTTAAGTAGTTTGTGACTCATTCACAGTGTGCTCACCATAAATTTAATTTAGCTGTGGCCATACATTTTATTGCAGTTCTTAGTTTTTAAAAACATTCTTACAGTTTTCAAAGCAAAGGTACAACCATCACATCAGTTTTGCAAATGACAATAAATAACTTGCAGTGAACCCATCTTCGGAAAAGAAAAGGGAAACATCAGCCAGTGCCACCAAAATGGATTGTCCCTATTCAGTTCATCACATTCTCCAGGCTGTCTTGTATTTACAATGAGCAGAGACATATGTCTCAATAAAAATGCTGAAATTTAGAAAATATTGTGTAAATGAGAAATGAAATATAAAGGCCTCTTCACCACATTATTGGCCAACCAAACACTATGGTCTGTCCTCTGTGTTGTCCACTTCATGTGTATTGTTTGTCCTTATAATACACTCAAATCAGCCACATCTTCTACATTTGAATTATGTGTAAAGGCAATGACAGATTAAAGTATAGATGTAGAATATTTCATGCTCTACTCTGAGAGAAGTGATTGTCATTCAAGGATTTAAAGTATCTCTGTACTTAATATTCATAAAGATTGCATTCTCTTTATTCACACACACACATATACTTGCATACTACACATGCATACAAGTGTGCAAACATAATTCACATCAGTTGCACCTACTTTTGTTTGAGTCTACACCTTTGCCGGAGCTCCAATATCCACAGTAATATACGTGTACAGTTTATCCTTCACAATCTCCTTGACTGTGTACTTTAAGGTATTAATCCCATCTTTATCCATGGTCTGCCTGGTTTGCCTCAGTTTGCTGTAAGTCTTTGGGTTACTCTCATTGTGCGGGTCTCTCTTATGTTTGATCATCCTGTACTTTCCTGTCACCATGTCAGGTCGGGAAATGGACATTCCACGTTGGGTAATTCGCGTATAAAGATCATCATCCTCACCACCCCAGCCCCAGTAAGTGTTCGAGAACCCGTTAACCTTTGAGAATTGTTTCTTGGACAATGCACTAACTCCACCAAAGATGGTTTTATAGGGTAACCTGAAGTTGAATTTATCTACAGCCACAGACAAGTGTCGAGGACTGTCAAAACATCTGTAGAGGTTGCGGTCATCCATAGGAATCAGATCTATGTCAGAGAAGACAAAGCAGTCAAAATCATATTCCTTCAGTGCTTCAGCGTGGCCTATGTTCATCAATTTGGCCCGGTTAAACACTCCCTCTCCATCCTGGTTGATGACATACACTCTGTAGTCCGACTGCTGTCGTATCAAAATAGGATGGAGGTAATACAGCCAGTGCTTAAGGTGCTCATGCCGATTTCTGAATGGGATGATGATCGCCACCTAAACAAATGAAATACGTAAGTTTGCTTTCACATAAATGCAGATTATCATTGTAGAAATCTGATTTTTTTAAGTGGGATTGTATAAAATACTTATCTACAGTACATGTCAGTAGGCACGACCCCAGTTTGGAGAACCAGGCAGGAGTGCCACCATGGATGTTAAGCAATGCACTGCTGTCGGGGCGAGCAGCAGCAACACAAACTTTATCCATCTAAAAAAAAAGGCCAACCTGAAAAAGTAAATATTGATTCAAGTGTACGCTATGTCTGGAATATTTTCACCGTTTTATTTTTCTGTCAAATGGCCCTTTCTGACTGGGAACTGAATCCATTATCATGCTCTCTTCAAAGCCACTGGTCTCCTTTGACAAAACAATAATTTTTCTTCACAAAACAAGTGAGTTTCTGGTCTTCCACTGCCTCGATCTATCAGATTGTGTCATGTGTGACCTTGGTGTTTTAAATGGTTAGTTAAGATTAACCAAAGTCACACAATAAAACAAACTAACCAACTGAGGCAGCAGTAGATCAGCAGTTCCTGTCTTCTACAAAGTAAAATGACTGTATTAGACAAAGGAGATTTTGCCAAGTAGAACATGTTCCTGAATCAGCATCCCACATTGCTGCCTGGGCCAACATTGCAATCAATGAATCACAGCCCTCTGACATCATCACTGTGCTGCTCCTGTGCTTCTTTCAAAAATCCTTGTTGTCCAAATTGAAGTTAGTACAATTAAAACAAAATCATCAGTAACACTGAACAAAAACCTTTTCAGCTACTGCAGGGTTAGCGAGTTAGCTTGCTAACTAGATAGCAAGGTAGCTACTTGCCAATAGGCTGGAATATAGTCCAAACAAATTCATATAGGCTAGCCTACATGACGCTTCTGATGATGACGACAGACGCAGTCGTTGAAACAGTCAAGGTATGACAAAACAAAACTCAAGCCTGTAATAAGAACCATTTCAAGATAAGGCTAGAATATAAGCAAGTTAGCTTGCTGGGTAGGTAGGCTAAGCTAACAAGTAAGCCATTCATTAACAAAGAGTGAGGATAATAAATGTTTTGAGTTGTGAATTCCTGCAATTAACACATTTATGAGGTTTAATGTTATTTAGGATTTTGTTAAATTGGACAACCTTCAATTTGGAAAAGTAGCTTAGCTCTGAAGAGCAATTTTGAAAGAAGCACAGACGCAGCAGACTGATGATGTCTGAGGGCTGTGATTGGTAGACTGCAATATTGGTCGTGGAACGCCATAGACATATACGTAGACGCCGCATCGAGCGCTGAGCCATACGTCAATGTCGCCGCCATATTGGATGTGGCAAGGCTGCGCTGTAGACTAATACAAGTGAATGGACTTAATTTCATTTAGAAGAAAGAAAGAAGGAAATTTATGTTAATGCCTCTCGTTTATTCATTTACACACACACTAATATACATGGGAAACAGTTAGGCAAAAACAATACACAGTAGCCTATACACATCATATATGTATATATACATATATATATATTGTAGCGACCCTGCATTAAATGTTCTGTTATAATGTCAGTGTTCTGTGAGTTAATGGCATGTTTGGGATTGAATGAGTATAGACAGGGGGGCGGGGTGCGAGTGTGACGGGAATGAGGGCAATGTGTGAGGGTGCTGGTGTGTGTAGGAACGAGTTGGAGGAGAGAGCAGGAGTGCACAGTTAGAACTAAGTTCTTGTTTGCTGGTTGTTTTGGCGTAGTTATGGCCAACAGTAACCTGTACTAAAATAATAAAATAAACGGTGGTTTGCCGAATAACTGCGTCATCCTTTCCACACGCTACAATATATAAAGGCCTATTGTAAATATATGTGTATATATATATATATATATATATATATATATATAAAGGCCTATTGTAGCGTCCGCCAGGACATGTGGAAAGGATGACGCAGTTATTCGGCCACTGTTTATTTTATTATTTTAGTACAGGTTACTGTACATATATATATATATATATATATATATATATAGACATAGATATAGATATATGTTGTGCCGAAAAAAATACACAGAGTATATATATATATACTGTGTATTGTTTTTCGGCACTACCTTGTTTTTTATAGCTGATGTAACGTGAATTACTCCTGTGTGGGATCAATAAAGTTCTTATCTTAGCCATCTGAGAAGATCAAATATGTTTTTGGTGCCTAACTGTTTCCCAAGTATATTAGTGTGTGTGTGAATGAATAAACGGGAGGCATTAACGTAAATTTCTTTGTAGAAAGGTGCTTTATGAAATTAAGTCCATTCACTTCTATTGGTTTACAAAGCAGCCTTGCCACATCCAATATGGCGGCGACGTTGACGTATCGCAGCAGCGGGCAAACCCACTCGATGTGGCGTCCACATATGTCTATGGTGGAACACAATGTGGGATGTTGATCCAGGAGCATGTCCTACTTGGCAAAATCATGTTGTGTGGAGTGCGATGCTCTTTGAAGAGAGCATAGATGGATTCAGTTTCCCATCAGAAATCACTGTAAAATACTCTAAATATAGTGTACACTTAAAATATTATTGATTTTAATTCAGGTCAGCCTTTTTCAAGGGTGCTCAAATAAGTTTTGCTGTCGGCCCTGGCCACAGTAGTACATTGCTTGATTTCCATAGCGGTACTCCTCCCTGCCTGTCTGAACTATGGATAGTACCTCGTACATCCAAACAATCCTTTTAAGGCTTTGGTGGTAAAATCTGTAGAACTCTTTTAATAATAGCAAGTATATTAGCAGTAGAAAGTAGAATTTGGTGAAGATAATTTCTTTTTTAAATGAGTTCATATAGTACTTATGATATATGGTCTTTGTTTTAACCCTTTTAGATCCCCCGTCCACTCCAATAGGCGTAAATTTTCTAAGATGTCTAGGTCTTTGATTGCCGTCATCTGACTCTACCCAAGTGCACAGACTTATTTCATGGGACATCTGTTAGCCAATCACAGTGTTCCACTTCATCTAAAGTAGAAAGCAGCAGAGCAGCTTCAGAGATTTATAGCATGTATTCAGGAGTCTTTTAAAAATTGACATGTTGAAAGTTGAAATGGACAGCAGGAAATGAATAGGAGATACTTCAGCAATTAATGATATTTTGAGTTGTGATGACAAATCAAATACATACAGTGGCTTTTAAAGCATCATTTTATGTATTGATATGAGTTAAGCATCCATGAAAAATGAATCATCTCGTGTTTTTTATCGAAAAAAGATCTGTAAAGACCATTTATGCTCATTTTTCCATTTAGATGATTTCTGCGTTAAGATTCGACATCCACTGGAATGGGTGGGGAAAAAAGCAACACATAATTAATTTTTACTGGCTTTTTTTGCTTTGAAGTGCGATTTCTTTCAAAAAGTTTTAAAATAATTTTTTTGTTAATTTTGATCCAAACATTATACAAATAGCACGTACTGTATATGAAATTCTTTTACTCAAGTTTTGACACCTGTTCCAGGAATCTGAAATCATGGTAAACGGATCCAATTATTCTGTTCATTTATTCATTTGTTTCTCCATTTATTCACCTACCTTCTGTTGGGCGATACAGTCTGGTGGTTTGTGCCATCCTCCTAACCGAAGAGGAGAACCAACCTCCTCTCTCACCTCATCCAGAGTCCGTGTAGAATTAAACTCCACATGGACTGGACCCAGAAGATTTGGAGGGGTGTCAGGGCAGGGTACCAAAGTCTTGATCGTGACCGGTGACATCTGTGTCCCTTCTCGGCCTGCATTTGGATCTTGAGTTGTCAGGTTAAAAAGTGTTTTTATCCATTGGGAAAGTGTGTCGTTTCCATTTTCTATACTTTGTGGTTTTGTAAAAAGAAAAAAAGCACCATTTCTGCTGTGGAATAGAAGCACAGCAAAACATGCCATACTGAGGAAACAAAAAAAGACCAGGACGTTAAAGAGTTTTTTCAGCATTTTTGCTTCCTCTGATTATAACTACTGTCCACTCAACAGCTCTCTTACAGCTCTGCTACCTGCGTGTCTCTTTGCAAGTCAAGTATGTTTCAACCAAAATAGTAACTAGACAAGTTTTATTGACGTGGGGGTAGCTTCTTTTTTTACATAACCTGTTAAGCCAGTCGCTCCCCCTGGTTGGGTAAAGCAGTGCTCTTCAGCAAATGTCTCACTTGCTTATTTGGAGGTGGTTTGACATAACTGTCTTGAGAGAAATGCTCAGTGGAAATGTCGAGCCATCTTAGTATCACCTGTGGAATGTTGTCTATGTTCAGCAACTAACCACGGCTATTTCAGTTACTTTGTTTGAAACACTTGGAGAAAAACACAAGCACACTTTTGAAATCACTGAAAAATTGATGTTACTCTTGTCACACATATACAAGACCATACAACAAAGATGAACACTAAAACAGGGGGAGAGGTTAGACTTGTACTTTGCTTTGGGATTAGAAAGTCATAACCGAAACATACCAAGGCACACTGCTTTGCAAAATAAAAAGGTTGTACTGAATGGGCTTGGTGCTGAGCAGAGCATCTCTTCACCCCCTGTACTCGGTAGCAAACAGCCATGGACAGCTGCAAAAGGAAGAACTGGCAACAGACCCTCCCAGCAACAACCAAATGTACAACTGGACAACAGATGCTCAACTGTTGCAGGACCCTGGATCTTCCTCTGATGACTTGGATAACCTCTTATCTTCACCCTGAAGGGTAAGAAATAACAGCACATTCTCACAACTTGTCACATGCTGACGTTCGGTCATGGACTTTCCATGTCAGATACCACGTGAAAGGTATCCTGGATGTATTGGTTGTTGATGTATCAAGTTCTGCCAGTTACATGCATTGCACTCTTTCAAAATTCACTTCCGTTTTTACAGGAAATTTATCGTTTATGTACAGTCTCTTTCAAACATGAATTGATGTTTCTTTTCCTCCAACAACTAAAGCATCTGATTGGGTTTAGGCAACAAAAGCATGTGGTTGATGCGTCTCCTCCACCACACTCACCAGGGAGGATTTAGTTAAAGCTTCCAGACTAAAGCCGAATCAAATTGATGAACTGTTATACAGCAAATACTGCAGACATAAACACTAAGGTGTCCATCAGAAACTAGACAGACCCCATGCCCCATCTTTGAGAATACCAGTGATTTTAAACAGCAGGTAACCACAACCAATCTCATTTCGCGTCACAGAATCCCTACAGCTGAAATGAGCTCTTCTTTATGTCAGGTCATTGATGAACAAATCCTACTTAAGACCTATTAAAGATCTGATAAGTGCAAAGACTTTGCATTTATTGTTTTCAGCTGAAACCTAGCTGAGCAACACTACTGGTGTAGAAGCTTGCACTACAAACTATTCTTAATCAGCCAGTCACCCAAAACAGGAAAGGAGGACAGCTTGCAGCCATCTTCTCTGCACAGTTTGTGTGTAATGACATTGACCTGGGTGAATTAAAATCATTAACAATGTGGATTTTTTTTCAACCGATAACAAGAACCGATAATTACCTGCTCCTCATGGCCGATAACCGAAATGATAACCGATAATTTCACATTTTCGTATTTTAAAAAGAAGTGTGTAACCTGTAGTTTATGTACACCTGAGGGTAAGAAAGGCTAAGGTGTAGTGAGAAAATATGGATGATTTAATACTCCATAGCCCTGACCTAACCAAATCAAACCGACATAACTATTGTTAACACAACAAACAAGAAAAGCAGTTCTGACTAGAGACGCACCGATCCAGCTTTATCAGTTTCGATACCGATCCTGATGCCGTGGCTTTGAGTATGAGCCGATACCCGATACCGATCCGATATCATGGTTGACCTAAAAACCTATATACCTTTACATGTAGAAGAGAAAAGACTAGAGGCATCAGGCATTGATGACTGACTACACAGTTCTTTCCTAAGATAAAATGAAACAAGATGAAACAGATTAATGCTATGACGAGCTATTTATTTTTAACCAAAATAAACAATTGTGCAACAGCAGTTGAAATAGTGTGAAATACCTCCACACAGCAGATTCTCTCCTTCGCTCCATGATGTATGATGTAGCTCGCGTCGCAATAGATTTAAAGGGAAAGGATCGCCTCAGGTATAGGTTGTATTTTCTGATACCCGATGCATCTATTTTGATGATATCGGGGCCGATATTCAATCCAGATATCAGATCAGTGCATCCCTAGTTCTGACTCTTCATACCTGCCAACATTTGGCTGTGAAAAGAGGGAGGTTTTCTGGGGTGTTGTCAAATACCCTCAACACCCCATCCCCATATAACCCTACACTATAGATGAACATAATAAATATGAGAGTAAAATGACTTCTAATCAGTATCAAATTTATAGTTAACAGATGTAAGCTGCTTTTGCTAATTAGCTCATGCTAACACTGTGGAGACGGTCCTTTAGTGCTGTGTCTAAACAGGCACAGGTGGTCGGGGATCAGCCCCTTGGCGCAATCCTGTTGTCTTCTGGTGCGTTCGTTTTGTACTCAGAGGTCGGAAGTCGGAAGTGGGAATGACGTCACCTCTGAGTTGACAACAGTTTTTGCATTCTAGTTGACAACGGTGGACAAGTCGGATAAAAACATGGACGTTACCGTTCTACCGTTGGGCTAGCCGTAGCCACTGTTAGCAATATCAGTTGATAACAATGCTCTCTGTGGTATTTTGCACATACAGACAGCGTGGCAACATGCCCACAGAAAAAAATTGAACAGTACTATGGCTATGGCTGACCTAATGTAAAACAAATAAGATAAAATTGTTATAAACAGTACTTTAGCAAAATGTTTACTCACTATGTATGTGACCGGCAGCCATCTTGAATTCGTAAGGTTGATGCGGTTGCTCTGAGTTTCCGAGTTGGAAATCCAATCTCAGGGTGCGTTTGAGTTTAAACGTCTGACTGCGAACTGGGAATTTCCGACCTCCGAGTACAAAACGAACACACCATTCCTCTGGATCTGACGTCCTCACTGCGACATGTTTTGCCCTCTAGACAGCGTGCTGCAGTTGTTGTTGTTCTTCTTCTGTGTTCATTGGCAGCTCACAAACCAAGTTTAAAGGTACATGTGCTGCCACCCACTGTGTCGTTTGTGTAGATGCTGCCCTTGTTAAGTCAGTGAAGGCCTCTGAGCTTTGTATTTTCGCAGCTATTCATCGGCTATGATTTCAATTATCAGATTAATGCATAATTATAAAAAATATCCCATTATCGTCGATAATTTATCGGTCTGATATATATCATGCATCTCTATTTGAATATCTTGCGATTAGTGCTCATGAGTTTAATCTGTTGTTCATCAAAATGACGATTAACAGGAGTGAGAAATTTACATCACCTATCTTCAAAAAAGAAAAGTAAACATCAACCATCAAAATGAATTTTCCACAATTTATTTCATCTTTCATTACTTTCCTATATGTCCCATATTTACAGAGCAAATTTAATACTGTTGTCTGGCTTCTGTGTCATCCATTTCATCCTTACATATTTCATTTCATACATAATAATCAGCGCTGGAAGTAACATTCCCCAAGATGTATCTTGAGTCTGCCTGGAAAAGGTAGTTGTGTTTCTACATCTGAATTATGTGTAAAGGCAATGAGAGATTACTGATGTAAAACATTTCATGCTGTATATTGAGAGTAATGATAGTCTATAAAGGACTGAAAGAAATTCTGCACTTTATATTAATGAAGTAAACATTCACTTTAGTTAACATGGACACACAAACAAATTCACACAGGTTTGCAAACATAACTCAACACCAAGGCCTCTAGTTTCCCAGCGCGGCGCAGGGTGACGCAGGGTGGCGAACCCCGCGCAGAGCTAGTTTCGAGCAGCGCAACCCGAGGCGCGCTCAGTTTGGTAGTTTGGCAGACCGAGGTGCGCTGAGATGGGTGTGGTGGCGTAGCAGGGGGAGGTGTCGACAGATCCAGCTTGGCGCAGTGACAGTTTCGTGGCAAAAGGCTTCGCCGAAGTTGTGCTAAAAGCTTGCCAGCTGAAACCAGGTCTACTGTCAGCGCAGGCGGAGCGCAGCCGGTGTAAGTGGAAGTTTGGCTGACCGGCGGACAGTGCGCACACGTCACCAAAACCTCACAGGCAGGTTTCCAGAATGTCAGGCACATTAACAATGCAATAAATAGCCACAAAAACCACTATTCAATGCAACTATCTGCAATCAGCACATAAATGTATCTCTATATCGACTGTCCCGTCACATCTGATGTCAGATCAAAAGGGATTAGCACCGTTTGGCACGCGTAATGGAAACCCAACCTGATTTGATTAACACAGCTGCAAACTAATGAGTTCACATCCCTGTCAGCCAACCACAAACAGCCACAGCATCAGATAGGGAGTATATATTCGGCATCTGTCATCAGACTGCGAGAGAGTAAGAGAGAGCGCACTCACACGAGAGAAACGCAACATTGATTTACAATTGTGGTGACCTCCTCCCAGGCTACCTTTGCATCATCAGCCCGTGGAGGTCTGCTCACAGTTCCGTATATTCGGACACTGCGAGCTTAGACCTCCCGGACCAAAACATCAGTTTCCTCCTGGGAGATGTTTGGCTGTCTGACGCTGCTGCTCTCTTCTGCCATGGCGAATTGAGTAAACTCTCATTACGCCTTTGCGTGGCGCATTTAAGGGAGAGGAGAGGGGCTCATTTGATTGGTGTGTTGTGTGTAAAACCCACTCCATGCCTTCTCTCCTCCCTCTTTCTGACTTGCGCCGGTAGGAGGGACGGAGGTGGGAAAGAGGAGTAGCTGCGCCAGGCGCATGGTGTACCTACAGTACAGGCCAAAAGTTTGGACACACCTTCTCATTCAATGCGTTTTCTTTATTTTCATGACTATTTACATTGTAGATTCTCACTGAAGGCATCAAAACTATGAATGAACACATGTGGAGTTATGTACTTAACAAAAAAAGATGAAATAACTGAAAACATGTTTTATATTCTAGTTTCTTCAAAATAGCCACCCTTTGCTCTGATTACTGCTTTGCACACTCTTGGCATTCTCTCCATGAGCTTCAAGAGGTAGTCACCTGAAATGGTTTTCCAACAGTCTTGAAGGAGTTCCCAGAGGTGTTTAGCACTTGTTGGCCCCTTTGCCTTCACTCTGCGGTCCAGCTCACCCCAAACCATCTCGACTGGGTTCAGGTCCGGTGACTGTGGAGGCCAGGTCATCTGCCGCAGCACTCCATCACTCTCCTTCTTGGTCAAATAGCCCTTACACAGCCTGGAGGTGTGTTTGGGGTCATTGTCCTGTTGAAAAATAAATGATCGTCCAACTAAACGCAAACCGGATGGGATGGCATGTCGCTGCAGGATGCTGTGGTAGCCATGCTGGTTCAGTGTGCCTTCAATTTTGAATAAATCCCCAACAGTGTCACCAGCAAAACACCCCCACACCATCACACCTCCTCCATGCTTCACAGTGGGAACCAGGCATGTGGAATCCATCCGTTCACCTTTTCTGCGTCTCACAAAGACACGGCGGTTGGAACCAAAGATCTCAAATTTGGACTCATCAGACCAAAGCACAGATTTCCACTGGTCTGATGTCCATTCCTTGTGTTTCTTGGCCCAAACAAATCTCTTCTGCTTGTTGCCTCTCCTTAGCAGTGGTTTCCTAGCAGCTATTTGACCATGAAGGCCTGATTCGCGCAGTCTCCTCTTAACAGTTGTTCTAGAGATGGGTCTGCTGCTAGAACTCTGTGTGGCATTCATCTGCTCTCTGATCTGAGCTGCTGTTAACTTGCGATTTCTGAGGCTGGTGACTCGGATGAACTTATCCTCAGAAGCAGAGGTGACTCTTGGTCTTCCTTTCCTGGGTCGGTCCTCATGTGTGCCAGTTTCGTTGTAGCGCTTGATGGTTTTTGCGACTCCACTTGGGGACACATTTAAAGTTTTTGCAATTGTCCGGACTGACTGACCTTCATTTCTTAAAGTAATGATGGCCACTCGTTTTTCTTTAGTTAGCTGATTGGTTCTTGCCATAATATGAATTTTAACAGTTGTCCAATAGGGCTGTCGGCTGTGTATTAACCTGACTTCTGCACAACACAACTGATGGTCCCAACCCCATTGATAAAGCAAGAAATTCCACTAATTAACCCTGATAAGGCACACCTGTGAAGTGGAAACCATTTCAGGTGACTACCTCTTGAAGCTCATGGAGAGAATGCCAAGAGTGTGCAAAGCAGTAATCAGAGCAAAGGGTGGCTATTTTGAAGAAACTAGAATATAAAACATGTTTTCAGTTATTTCACCTTTTTTGTTAAGTACATAACTCCACATGTGTTCATTCATAGTTTTGATGCCTTCAGTGAGAATCTACAATGTAAATAGTCATGAAAATAAAGAAAACGCATTGAATGAGAAGGTGTGTCCAAACTTTTGGCCTGTACTGTAACTTGCAAAATCCGCCTGGCCACACCCAGTTGGCGAAGAGCAGGTGCGCTGCGCCTCCACATCGCCCGGTCTGCGAAACTAGAGGCCCAAGACACACACCTGCCCCAGGCTAAATAACAAAATAAATAGCACATCATGTATATACATAAAAGTCTACTGACAAAGTGACGATGTTGGTATAAGACTGTGTCGGCTCTATGCATCACAGGTTCATTTAAAGGGTAATTGTGCTTTTACATCTGATTAGAATGAATTAGAGAAACATACAATACATGCGAACAGGTTTGTGTAAATCAATGCAAAGATACACACCTGCCCTCGGTTAAATGAGACAGACTGGATGAACTGGATTCCCAAAGATTTTAAAAACATAAAATCACACCTTACACTGTGACACCAGTGAATCAATCCAGCAGATCCACAGGTTCTGTCCTCATTTAGCTTGGTGGAACCCCAACATCCACAGTGATATAAGTGTACAGTTTATCCTTCACAATCTCCTTGACTGTGTAGTTTAAGGAATTAATCCCATCTTCATTCATGGTCAAATAGGTGTGGCGCAGCTTGTTAGGATTCCTTGGGTTAGGTTCGTTGTGCAAGTCTCTCTTATGTCTGAGCATCTTGTACCTTCCCACCTCCGGGTCAGGTCGAGAAATGGACATTCCACTGTAGATTATCCGCCTATAAATATCATCGTCCTCACCACCCCAGCCCCAGTAAGTGTTTGGGTAGCCATTTATCTTCAAGAACTGCTCCTTGGACAATGACCACACCCCACCAAAGATGTTTTGATAGGGTAACTTGAACCTAAATTTATCTATAGCCACAGCCAAGTGTCGAGGATTATCAAAACATCTGTAGAGGTTGCGGTCGTCCATAGGAATCATATCTACGTCAGAGAAGACAAAGCAGTCAAAATCGTAATCCTTCAGTGTTTCAGTGTAGCCTGCATTCATCAGTTTAGCCTTGTTGAACACTCCCTCTCCATCCTGGTTGATGACATACACTCTGTAGTCCGACTGCTGTCGCATCAAAATAGGATGGAGGTAATACAGCCAGTGCTTAAGGTGCTCATGCCGATTTCTGAATGGGATGATGATCGCCACCTAAACAAATGAAATAAGTAAGTTACAGGCAACTCAAAAAAACATCTGGGAGCAGAACAAAAATCCAAACTAAAACCAACCAGGAAAAGACATGAAGACCAGGGATGGATGCATGATGGCAGGACTGATGAACACAGAAGGTACGCAGATGGATGCAGAAGATAAGCAGAGGTACGCAGACGGACTGACCCAGGACGAAGGGAAACACACAGGTATATAAACACAAGAACGAGACACAGCTGGAGAAGGAAGACATGGGCAAAAGGAATGAAACAGGGATTGGCTGACAAGAAGAATGGAGCAGACAAGACCAATACAGAACAGGTGTGAAAGGAAGACTCAGGGAACAGGCAAGACCTAACGAGACAGGTGTGCCAGAAAACTGATTTCAGGTATCTAAAATCATGGTAAACTGTTCTAGTTTTTATTCTGTTCATTTATTCATTTCATTTTCTCTCCATTCATTCACCTACCTTCTGTTGGGCAATACAGTCTGGTGGTTTGTGCTGTCCTCCTTCTTGAAGACGAGGTCCGACCTCCTTTCTCACATCGTCCAAAGTCAGTTTAGGATAAAGCTTTACATGGAGTGAACCCACAAGATTTGGAGGGGTGTCAGGGCAGGGTCCCAGGGTCTTGATTGTAGTAGTCATCAGTTGAACATGTTCAGGTGTGTCGTCTCCATTTGCCATATGTTGTGGCTTTGTAAAACAAATTAAAGTGTTGTTTTGGCTGTGGAATAGAAGCACAATAAAACATGCCAAACTGACGATAGTAAAAAAGGCCAGGATGTTAAAGAGTTTTTTCAGCATTTTTGCCTCCTTTGATGTTGAGTACTGCTCACTCAGCCGCTCTCATACAGCTCCTCTACCTGAACCTCTCTTGGCAAATCAAGTATGTTCCAAGCAAAAGAGCAACCAGGCAAGTTTTACTTTCTTTGGGTGCAGCCTCCTTGTTATTGTAAGCTGTTCAGGTTGGGCCTCATACCTGTTGTGTTTATCATGATGTTTAAGATTTGTTTCCTCGTAGGTTTGCCAGAATCTAATCAATAAATTGAATTAAAAGTGTACAATACTGTCATTATAGTTCTTTTAAGAGTATAGTATAGTAATAGTATAAACCCAAATTCTAAAATGCTGAAACACTGTGTAAGACAGTACAAACAGAATTTAATGATTTTCCAGATCCTTTCTACCTGTTTTCAATTGACTACAGTAGAAAGACAAGATTTAAAAGTTCAAACTGATATACTTTTTGTTTTTGTACATTTTCACTCATTCTCAATTAGATGCCTGCAACACGATCCAAAAAAGTTGGGATGGGAACGCCTCTTGTAAGATTATAAAGCCAAATCCTATTCTTTAATTCTAAACCTAACCACGTGCCTTAGTTGTTAGAGGGGGGGGGGGGGGAAAGGTCAATCCATGTGTTGTACTGACGTAGGACATTTATTTTGAAAGAGACTGTATGTAAATAGTTAACTTCCTGTGAAAGTGGAAGTGTATTTTGAAAGTAGACAATGCATGTAACAGGCAGAATGTCAACAACCAACACACCCAGGGTACTTTGCACGTCGTATCTGGATGTGGAAAGTTCATGGCCAAAACGGCAATATGTGACGAGGTCGGAGTGAGAATGTGTTGGTAGTTTGTAACTCATTCCCAGTGTGCTCACCATAAATCTACCTCAACCTCAGTGTTGGACCATAGTGGCCATGCATTTTATTTCAGCCCTTCTTGATTTTCTGAAACACAGTTAGAAAACAAAACAAAAAAAACACAAATAACTTAAAGCAGTAAATATCTTAAAATAAGAAAAGGAAACATCAGCCACTGCATCACTGAACAAAACAAATAAGTTGTTACTGCATTATACAGTTGGGACCAATGTCTTCACACAGAATCATGACATTTAGAATAATTGTGTAAATGAGAAACAATATACAAAAACTAGGGTGTACAGTAGTGTTTTTTGTCATATGATATTCAGTGTTCTAAAAAAAAAAAAAAAATCAACGATAATAGACAAAGGAACTTGATCCCCAGAGATGTTAAGACATAAAAGCACGTCAGTTTCACCTCCATTTGTTTGAGACAGCAGATCCACAGGTTCGATCCTCATTCAGCTTGGTGGAGCATGAATATCCACAGTGATATAAGTGTACAGTTTATCCCTCACAATCTCCTTGACTGTGTACTTTAAGGAATTAATCCCATCTTCATTCATGGTCAAATGGGTTTGGTGCAGTTTTTCAGGATTCTTTGGGTTAGCTTCATTGTGCAAGTCTTTCTTATGTTTGACCATCCTGTACTTTCCTGTCACCAAGTCAGGTCGAGAAATGGACATTCCACTGTAGATAATTCGCTTATACATATCGTCGTCCTCACCACCCCAGCCCCAGTAAGTGTTCGGGAAGCCATTAATCTTCAAGAACTGCTCCTTGGACAATGCAATAACCCCACCAAAGTAGTGGTCATAGGGTAAGTGGAAGTTGAATTTGTCCATAGCCACAGCCAAGTGTCGAGGACTGTCAAAACATCTGTAGAGGTTACGGTCATCCATAGGAACCAGATCTACGTCAGAGAAGACAAAGCAGTCAAAATCATATTCCTTCAGTGCTTCAGCGTAGCCTGCGTTCATCAGTTTGGCCCGGTTGAACACTCCCTCTCCATCCTGGTTGATGACATACACTCTGTAGTCCGACTGCTGTCGAATCAAAATAGGATGGAGGTAATACAGCCAGTGCTTAAGGTGCTCATGCCGATTTCTGAATGGGATGATGATCACCACCTTAAATAAATTAAAAAAGTAAGTTTACTTTTACATGAATGTAGATCATCATTAAAGACATAATTAAGATTTTTGAAGTGGGACTGTGTGAAGTACTTATCTACAGTACGTGTAATTAGAGGAGGTGGCACGAGAGCCAGGTCTCACTCCGAAGTCATGGAAATCCTCCGCTTAGGCACTGACTTCCAACATCAGAAAAAAGCTGTCCCTTAATGTCGGCATGATATGCCGCCGGTTGCCGTTAAAGTTTAACACTGCCCATCAGCATCAGGGGGAAACGAGCAGGACAAGGTCGAAAGTTAAAATGGCGAAAGTCTGATTGATTGATCGAATTTCACCCAAGAGAGCGGGGTTCATGCCCCCCAAAAAAAACTCAATTCGGGGTGTTGAAATGGAAGGGTATTTTGAAAGAAGACAATGCATGTAACAGGCAGAATTTGGCACAGTGTCCCAAAACGTCAACAACCAACGCACCCGGGGTACCTTGCACGTCGTATGTGGTCGTAGAAAGTCTGTGACAAAAACGCCAATATTTATCGAGGTCAGAGTGAGAATGTGTTGGGCAGGAGTAGCACCACAGACATTAAGCAATGCACTGCTTTGGACGGGGGCAGCAGCAACATAAAATTTAGCCACCTCAGTAAAAGCCCACTTAAAAAAATGAATCTCATATTAGGTTTCCAGTATGTTTGGAATATTTTCACCACTTTACTTTGTTATCAAAGGTCCTTTCTGACTGGGGATTGTCATGTATGCTCTCTTCAAAGCCACCAGACTCCTTTGACAAAACCATAATTTAATCTTGCAGGACAAGTGAGTTGCTGGTCCACTGCCTCGACTTTGCTGGTTTAAATCGTTAAGACAAACAAATTAATCTATTGAAGCAGCAGATCAGTGGTTCCCGTGTTCTGTGAGGTTACTGGTTTTGTCAAAGGAGCCTGGTGGATCTGAGGAGAGGATAGATAACAGCTTCAGTTCCCTATTGGAAAGGGCTGTGTGGCGGCAAGGTGAAGTGGTGAAAATATTCTAAATATAGTGTACACTTGAGCTCATATTAATCATTTTTCACAGCTTTTTTTGAATTACTTGGTAGCTAAAATACGTTTTTGCTGCCGGCCCCATCCACAGCAATACATTGCTTAGCTTCCATGGCACTACTCCTGCCTGCTTCTCCAAACTAGTGGTGCGCCGACCGCCATCTACTGCAGGCGATACGCTGACTTTGGGTAGGTACTTCATACAACCCCACTTTAAAAAATCCAAACCATCCCTTTAAGGAATCCCGTTGTTAGGAATCCACAACCATGATAAACTGCTCCAATTACACATTTATTTATTCATCTCTCCTTTTATTCACCTACCTTCTGTTGAGCAATACAGTCTGGTGGTTTGTGCTGTCCGCCTTCCTGAAGACGAGATCCGACCTCCTTTCTCACATTGTCCAAAGTCCGTGTGGAATCAAACTCCACATAGAGTGGACCCACAAGATTTGGAGGGGTGTCAGGGCAGGGTCCCAAAGTCTTGCTCATAGTGCGTGGCACATGTGTCTTTTCTTGGCCTTCATTTGGAGCTTTAGTCGTTAGGTTAAAAAGTTCCTTAATCCACTGAGAAAGTGTGTCGTTTCCGTTTTCCATACTTTGTGGTTTTGTAAAAAAAAATAAAGTGCTGTTTCTGCTGTGGAATAGAAACACAACAAAATATGCCACACTGAGAAGAGAAAAAAAGACCAGGATGTGAAAGAGTTTGCTCAGCATTTTTGCCTCCTTTGACGTTAAGTACTGTCCTCTCAGCGACTCTTGTACAGCTCAGCTGCCTGCATTTTTCTTGACAAAGTTGTGCCAACCAAGACAGCAACCAGACACGTTTTATCTACTTGTGGGCAGCTTCCTTTTTGACGTAACCTGTTCAGGTTGGGTGAGATGCTCACGCTGATAAGGTACAGCAGTGCCCTTCACCAGTTGTCTCTCCGCCTCATTTCTTTGTGAGAGGAATATTCACTGCAAACGCTTTTTTTGCAGCTGTTTTCATTTCTTCTCCGAGAAAAACAAAAGCACGTATGATTTATTTTTTTTTTAAATCTTTAGAAAAGTGAGGTTTTGTTTTTGACCTAATCAGCTGATGTGTAGGAATACGGAAGTTCTACTAAGGGTTATCCGAGCGGTGAAAATATTTTCTGTATAGCGTCCACTTAGACTGATATTAATGGTTTTTAAGGTAGGCCTTTTGTAACCCCCATCACAGTGCATTGCTTAGCTTCTGTGGTGGTTGCCACTTCAAACAAGGAGCTTGCCCCCTGACATCTCATGTAGATAATACACCAACTATGGATAAGTACTTCACGCAACCTCACCTCACCTCACCTCACCTCAGTGTAAACCATGGCTTCTGAGAACAGAATAATCTGGTTTAAGAGCCTGTTGAATTTGTCAGAACCAATACAAAATGTGTCTTATTAAATCAGAAATATATAATAAATCTCTGCTGGTGGCTAGTCAGCTTGCTGTGTAGGACGGTCTGGTGTCGTCAGTGCAAGCTTACTACCACTGTGCCTACTGACTGTGTTTCTTTTCAGACTGTGATTTTTTCTGCTTTAGTAACTGCAATGCAATAAAATAAATACAGTTAGGTTTTAGTTTATATGCCTTTCTATACAATATAGATCATAAGACAAAGAGGAAACACTGAGAATTTTTCTTCTTCACTGCCATGAAGACAAAACTAGCTTGCCCTCATTCCTAGCTGTTCTTATCAGCACACATTGTGTCCAAATTAAGTTTCACTGACACTAGGCATGTATTCCCATGCTCTGCAGATTATATCCAGCAGTTACTCTTCCCTGGCTGGTTGTTAACAGGTAGGGGAGACTGGGGATGATTTTAACACTTTTTGTTTGAGCAAGTGTAACTCAGTGGGGTTTTTTTGTTAGAGCTCTTAAATTTTGATACGCGTTACCCATAATTGTCTGCTATAAATAACACACACTTTGACCTCTACTACACCATCACAGATTATGGAAATTAATGTCAAATACAAAGAGTTATATTGTTACAACGTACCCCAGTACCGGGGTGAGTGGATGTAACAATTAAATTATTGTGCTTAAAAAAGATTCACAATAGGCTAAATGTATTCAAGCAATTTAATGAATAATAAAGAAGGAACAATAAACTTGTAAGAATACAATAATTATAATATTAAAATAAATAGAAATGTATAACATACAAAAAATAAGTACAATTAAAGCTGCAAGCAGCGATGAACGGGCCCTCGCACCTTCACGTGACTCGGGGGGGCTGGCAGGACGCCTTCTGACGCGTCATTTCTGTCAAAGTTAGATATCGCATGCAGGAGTGACTCTGCATATCCTTGATACAGTGCTGGAATTACACATTTCACATTTTGTATCACTTCCTCTTTCCACTAGAGGGAGTTGGAGAGCGCACTAATTATACATCATGTTTTTGTACATCAAATATACACCACAGCATGTAACTTTCAGATAAATCAACAGATAAGTGTTGATGATGATGTGATGAGACCTACTTCCTGTCGCCACTAGGTGGATCTATGAGTATCAGGAAATATGGTAATGAAAATGTGTTCAGGGCAGGACTAATATGAATCATGTGAAGTTTGGTGGAGACAGGACCAGTTATGCCAAAGCTACAGCAATTTCGTTTTTTATGGTGAGACCTCAAGATTCAACGCTCGGCAGCGGGCGCACCATTCAACATTGGGCAAATCCTGTCATAACTTTTGGTCACAACATAGTCGTGCTTACATACACCAAGTTTGGAGCCAATCTGATTAAATCTGTAGGACAAGTTCGTTAATTTATAAGCCCTGGAAATGGGCAAAAATGCACAAAAATTGCACAAGTAAATTCAAAATGGCGGACTTCCTGTTGGGTTTGGAGCATGGCTCCAAGAGGCTTTTTTGTACATGATAGAATGTTACAGGTGCCTACCAAGTTTCATACATGCAGGTCAAACCAGCTTTGGGGGCTGCTTAATTTAAATATTCTAGGGGGCGCTGTTGAGCTTGGTGCATCAAAGTACAAAAATCACATCAGACAACAGGACTTGTGACCTGTGATGTGTATGCCACGTTTGGTGAGTTTTCAAGCATCCTTTGTCCCTTCAAAACAACATTGTGTTTGATGGCGAACAAGGTGACGCCACGGTGACAGCGTTTGATGAAAACTCAAAAGCTTCATTTTTAAGCATCATCAAGGTCTAAGGACTTAGACCAGCAAGTTTGAGATGGGTCTGATTAACCTGCTAGAAGCGGGACATCAAAGAATGTATAAAGTAGCTTTCTGTTGCCAGAAGGTGGCGCTATGGCAGTGATTCAAAATTCCTCTGTAGATGTGTTCAGGGCTGGACTGTCATCATATGTGTGAAGTTCTGGCAAGATATTCCCAGGTGGAGTCAAGTTACAGCAACGTTTATCATCATGGCGAAACATCAAAGTTCGCCGCCAGGCCGTGGCCACGCCCTTCAACGAAAACTCACAGTTTCCACAATAAAGCGTCATCAACATCTTATGACTTTTTTCACCAAGTTTGAAGTGGATCTGGTCAAGTCTGTAGGAGATGTACATTAAAGTCTAAAACATGACATTTCCCGTTGCCAGTAGGGGGCGCTATGTTTATCTCTAATTATTGACATGTAGATGTGTTCAGGGCGGGACTGTCATCAATTCTGTGAAGTTTGGGCAAGATTGGACCATGTATGCTGGAGTTATAAACTACTTCCTGTTTAGTGGCGAGACCCCTAACTTTGACGCCATTCCACGGTCACACGTATTGACAAAAACTCAAGCTTTTGATAACTTTTCATCTTCAAGGTCTTGAGATGGGACAGACCAAGGTTTGAAGTCGATCGGATGAAATCTCTAGGACTAGTTCGTTCATTTATGACCCCTGGAAATGGCCAAAAATGCATCAAAATTGCACAGTAAATTCAAAATGGCCGACTTCCTGTTGGGTTTAGAGCATGCCTCCAAGAGGCTTTTTTGTAGGTCCTGGAGTGTTACATGAGCCTGCCGAGTTTCATACACGTAGGTTAAACTGGCTTCAGGGGCTGTTTCCTCAAACTTTTGTAGGGGGCGCTACTGAGCCATTTTTTGGAACCCACGCACGAGATCCTTGACATATCAAATTTTTCACCAGTTCTGAGATGTGTGAAAAGTTTCATGAGTTTTCGGGTATGTTAAGCCTCCCAAAAAGGCAATTCATTTGGAGGAATAATAATAATAATAATAATAATAATAATAAAAAAATCCTTGCATTTCAATAGGGTCCTCGCACCGCTAGGTGCTCGGGCCCTAATAAAATAAATAAAAATATATAACATAAAATAAATAAAATAAAGAATAATAAAGTATTAACCTGTGTGTGTGTGTGTGTGTGTGTCTGTGTGTGTGCGCGCGCGCGCGTTGTAGTCTGAATGAGGTTGACGTTTGAACAGCATTTTAACAGTTGAACAATAAACACTTTCGAAGAGTTACAACCCTCCCCATGCCTAGCAGCCATGAAAGAGCTAACCGTTTTTAGCATTTAGCTTCAAAGCTAGCACTAATGAAACACATCAAACTAAACTAGAGAAACTACTACTTGAACCAATGTAAGTGAAACAATTGTACATACAACACAATGGACGCTATACAAAAACAACTGTGATGAAAATGTTTGGTTTCTCACCTGAAAAACTGTTTTTTGGCTCTAGAACAGACAAATTTGGACTCAGAGACATGCGGCTTCACCAGTGAGCTCCAATTGTAAATGAGCATGGACTATGTTGATGATGTCACCACAGCTCGTTTCTAATTGGCCAAACTGAGAGTGTTACAACTATCCCTTTGTTACAACCATCCCCAGTCTCCCTTATGTTGTAGATTTCCCTTTGACAAGTCAGTGCTTTTAACCCTGTGTACTCAGTTGCATTTTGTTTGTAGCTTTGCTCTGATTCATTGTCTGAGCGCAGTGCATGTGGAAACCCTGTTGTTGTTGTGATCCTGTGTTAATGCCCTATATCAGAGGTGCTGGATAGTTTTCTTTGGTCTTTTTATTTAGCCGTGAGTATTGCTGTGTTGCACTTGAGGTGAATAGGTGGTGACACCCCTGGGCACTCCTCGGTGTAGTCTGCCTCTCCACGAGTGGCCTCTGCTCACTGCCCCTAGTTTTGTTTGTTGGTATGTGTGTTGATTTGACTATGAATGCTTTTTCTTCTTTTCTCCCAGCAGCTCCAGTCCCTTCTTAGATCCTCTTTTTTTCTTTAAATTCCATAAAACATTTGGTGTATTTTGACTTCATGTCTTTGTCCTTGTTTCAGTAACGAGTCTGTGTTCCCTATTCCTAATTTACAACTCAAAATTGAAAAAGTATTTCCTGTGTAATTCCCCCAGATGGCGTTGTTGCTCCTCTTCCTACTTTTTCCACTTCTTGCCCCTCACCACATTAGAATAAAGGAGAGTGAAATATTCCTCTAATCTCACCTGACTTCTTAAAGTGAGTGAAACCATATGTTTGTCAGAGATAATGAGCATTTTCAATCTCCTGTTGAGAAACAGGTGGGGTTAGATGGAGTTCATGTTAATTCCAAACAATAACATGCAGTCAGGGACTCTGAAAACTACCTGGAACTACATTTATAAGGCCGTTTAAACTCCGGGAAAATAAATAACACTGAAAAATTCCGAAATACTTTGAACATTGTTTATGTAGAAAAGGCTCTGGCAGCCTGCTAGTTAACAAGCCAATTAATCACCATAGCAACCCCAGCCCAGGCACCACATGCCCTGCAGCAGACACTGTCACTCTGTCTCTCAGGCAGTCAGTGTGAAAGGACTGTACCCTTAATGTGTGTAAATCACTTAAACTAAGTGACTGGTCATTTGCCTGTTATGTGGTTAGTCCCTTCTGTCTTCTCGGTCACATGTGAGCTTCTGAGTTTCAAGCTGAGCACCCATTCACACCTGGACACATCCAACCTCAAATGACACACATGACGGCTGGGTTGGTCAACGATTCACATGTGACCTCAGCGACTCTGTAAGGGTTCACGCCCCCACAGAGCTGCTCTCAGCCACTTTAAAAATGTTCTCTCACCTAAGAGAAGAAATCAGTGGGCATTAACAAAATAAGAACACATGGTGGATACGTATGAGGCCCACTGTTACAGCTCACAAAGCAAAGGTACAATCATCACATCAGTTTTGCAGAACATTATTTAATTGCAAAATGACATGATAAATAACTTAAAGCAGGAAATTCATCTTCAAAAAAGGAAAAGTAAACATCAGTCACTGCATCACTGCCACCAAAATTAATTTTCCCTGATTGATTTCATCACACTTTCCAGTATGTCCCATATTTACAGTGTGGATTAACAGTAACTGTAATGTCAAGTACAAAATAAATATACATTGTTATTGCACTGTACAGTAACAACAAATGCCTTGATGCAAAATCAATACAATGACTACATGGAAATTAGAAAATACTGTGTAAAGGAGAACAAAATATAAAACCAGCTTTCATCTCATTGGCCAAACAAACTAGGCTAGGCTAATTTATACAGTGTAAAATAACGTTAGCATGTTATATTTGTTTGGAAAACATGTTTAGTATTAGACAGTTGTTTTGTCAGTGAACCTTGTGAGTTGTAATGGGGCCAAATTTTATAATGCTACCTTTGTTAAATGTTGCTGTTGTCCCTGGTTTTATATGAGAAGAGGAAAAGTTTGCCAGCTGCTAGGCTAATTTATACAATGTAAAATGCCATAGGCTTGTGCTAATAACGCTAGCATGTTGGGAAAATGTGTCTAGATAAAGTCAAGTGTTTGTCTGTGAATGCTGTGAGTTATAGTGAAGCTGATTTGTGTACTTGTGTTTGAGATTGTCTCTATTAAGCCATGTTTAATGTGTGTTTAATGTGTGTTTTGGGTGTGTTTTGAATCAGCTAAACTTTACAGCACTTCACAGAAACCCTGCTGCCGACCGCTGTTTTGGAGGTGTAACTGCAGAGTGACACAGAAACACCACTGCACAGGTGAAAATTAGCCTCGCCTCACCAGGCTCTTCACGTACAGGGAAGAGCCTGGTTTCCATTCACTCTAAATTTTGTCTGGATTCTGGTTCCGGTCTAAAGAGCGGATCCGGAATTCATCAAATTCACCAAAGTAAAACTTTAAATTCTGGCGCACCATTGATTTACAATAAAACAAAAAGGTTAACTTAATGGCTTGGGGCTTTTCTTGTAAATTATATTCTTTAAATTAAAAAGTTTCACTGCATTTTTATTAGCTTGGTGCTTTTATTTTGACGGAAAGGCGCATCCATCGAATTCCAGATCCTGTCTCTCTCACCCTGGTTCCGGTTCCTTACCAAAACGGCCACTAAATGGCCCCAGACTAGGTGAAAATGCTCACAGTGGCGTGGGCCATGTGCGTAGGCTAGGGCGTAGAATGAATTACATGCAAAGCAGTGAGAGATTACTGTATAGATTATTTCATGCTCTATTTTGAAAGTAATCTTCGCCATTCAAGGATCGAAAGAAACTCTGCACTTCATATTCATAAAGTTTACATTTACTTTAGTTCACATTGACACATAGATACATACACACACACAGACACACACACACACACACGTTCAAAGGTTTTGCATAACTCAACACAAAGACACACACCTGCCCTTGGTTAAATAAGACAGACTTGACAAACTGGATTCCCAGAGATTTTAAGGACATAAAATCACACCAGTTCCACCTCCTTTTGTTTCAGTCTGACACTGTGACACCAGTGAACTCACATGTTCGATCCTCACTTATCTTAGCGGAGCATTAATATCCACAGTGATATAAGTGTACAGTATATCCTTCACAATCTCCTTGACTGTATACTTTAATGTATTAATCCCATCTTTTTTCATTTTCCAATGGGTTATGAGCAGTTTGCCAGGATTCTTTGGGTTAGCTTCATTGTGCACGTCTCTCTTATGTTTGACCATCCTGTACTTTCCTGTCACCAAGTCAGGTCGAGAAATGGACATTCCACTGTAGATAATTCGCTTATACATATCGTCGTCCTCACCACCCCAGCCCCAGTAAGTGTTCGAGAAGCCATTAATCTTCAAGAACTGCTCCTTGGACAATGCAATAACCCCACCAAAGTAGTGGTCATAGGGTAAGTGAAAGTTGAATTTGTCCATAGCCACAGCCAAGTGTCGAGGACTGTCAAAACATCTGTAGAGGTTACGGTCATCCATAGGAACCAGATCTACATCAGAGAAGACAAAGCAGTCAAAATCATATTCCTTCAGTGCTTCAGCGTAGCCTGCGTTCATCAGTTTGGCCCGGTTAAACACTCCCTCTCCATCCTGGTTGATGACATACACTCTGTAGTCCGACTGCTGGCGAATCAAAATAGGATGGAGGTAATACAGCCAGTGCTTAAGGTGCTCATGCCGATTTCTGAATGGGATGATGATCGCCACCTGAACAAATGCATTAAAGAGATATTTTGTAACTCTCTAAGTGGGGTTATATCAGGTACATATTTACAGTAGATTTCAGTAGACATAAGCAGGCAGGAGTACCACCACAGATGCTAAACAATGCACTGCTGTTGGCAGGGGCAGCAGCAACACCAATTTTGGCCATCTTAAAAAAGACCCACCTAAAAAAAAATCTATATCAGTTTAAGTGTACGTTATATTTACAGTATTTTCACCACTGAAAATACTCTAAATGTAGCATATAGTTAAACGGATATTGAGTTTAATTCAGGTTGGCCTTTTTTAGGTGGCTAAAAATGTTTTGCTGCCAGCCCTGTTCACAGCAGTACATTCTCAGTGTTCATGGCAGTACTCTTGTCTTCTCCAAACTAAGGGCATGCTGACCACCATCTACTTTAAGTAATACACTGAGTATTGATAAGTACCTCGCACAACCCGACTACAAAAAAATCCAGACTATCCCTTTAAGGTTTCTGTGGTTTAATGTAATGTCATGATATACATTTATTCATTTGTCTCTCCATTCATTCACCTACCTTCTGTTGGGCGATACAGTCTGGTGGTTTGTTATGTCCTCCTTCCTGAAGAGGGGCACTGACCTCCTTTCTCACCTCATCCAAAGTCCAAGTTGAATTGAAGTCCACACGGAGTGGACCTACAAGATTTGGAGGGGTGTCAGGGCAGGTTCCCAAAGTCGGTGGCACCTGTGTCTCTTCTTGGCCTGCATTTGGAGCTTGAGTCGTCAGTTTAACGTGTTCATTTATCCACTGGGAAAGTGTGTCGTCCCCATTTGGTATACGATGTGGCTTTGCAAAAAAAATTACAGTGTTTTTTTTGCTGAAGAATAGAAACACAACAAAATATAGCAAACTGACAATAGTAATAAAAGCCAGGATGTTAAAGAGTTTTTTCAGCATTTTTGCCTCCTTTGACGTTGAGTACTGCTCACTCAGCCGCTCTCATACAGCTCCTCTTCCTGAACCTCTCTTGGCAAATTAAATATGTCCCAAGCAAGAGAGCAACCAGGCAAGTTTTATTTTCTTTGGGTGCAGCTTCCTTGGTATTGTAAGCTGTTCAGGTTGGGCCTCATACCTGTTGTGTTAATCACAATGTTTAAGATTTGCTTCCTCATAGGTTTCCCAGACTCTAATCATTGATTGAATTAAAAGTGTACAATACAGATTTTAAAAGTTCAAGCTGATTTTCTTAATTGTATAATTGGGTAACTGGTAAGAGATGAAAGTATCATGATTGGGTAGGGGCATCCTTGAAAGGCTTAGCTGTTCAAAATGTAACATCCAAGTTCACTATTGTGTAACTACAGGTGAACTTCAATAATAAAGCCAACAGTCAGTGTGGGTCGAAATGCCATCACAGGCTTTTATTAAATTCAGGGTTCCTAACAGCAATATTATAAAAAACAATTAAAAATCAGAGTGTCTTGCTGCAGAGGGTGTGGCACACCAATCTATAGGCCAGTGTACTGGACGTATGCTCTCTGTGGGTAACCAAGACTACACACAAAATAAACCCCTTTTCCAACAGAAAAACACCCAAACTACAGCCAGTGACACCAAGCCTTAAATTATATCACAGTAACAGAGTGGTGCATCCTGACAGCCGAGGTGTTACCTATCTGTGCAGCCAAGCACCGCAGCACCTCCATGGACTATTACATTCAGACGGAGCCGGTGTTTCCTCCGCAGGCTCCACTTCACTCAGCTGCCCGATAAACCCGCTGCTTCTTCCCACTTTAACCTGAATAACAAACCAGGGCTCGGTGCTCCGGTTGGATCCAAACGGAGAGCCGGGGCTAGCTCAGAGACTAGCTGAGGCTAATAACTGGCTGTGCGTCCGTCCGTCATGCTGCGGCTAACGTTCCACTAGCCACTCCCAGCTAGCTCCGGTTTGTTATTCAGGTTAAAGTGGGAAGAAGCAGCGGATCTGTCAGGCAGCTGAGTGAAGTGGAGCCTGAGGAGGAAGCACCGGTTAGCCCCGGTTTCACTACAGGCAGATTCACTCGCTACAGGGGCGAGGGTATAAAACCTAAACAGCCAATCAGAGTGATCTCTTTCACCGATAAGCTCCACTGCCAATTCAACATGCTCAATCGGCCGAAAAGCTGCCGACGCCAACGCCGAAGAGCTGACGGTGTGGGACACACCGCAAAAACTAGGCCAACAGACGTTCACCGACGGCCTGACTCAATCTTGGAGAAGCTGGCGGGAGCCCAGGGGAGAGTTCTCTTTTCTTTGTGAAGGGCAGGGCGCCCTCCGAAGTCATTGAAATCTGGCGCTTAGGCAGACTGAGGGATTGAGGGATGGGTCCAACAACCAACAGCTATCACCCAGGAGAGCTGTGTTCGCGTCTCGTAAGATTATAAAGCCAAATCCTGCTGTTTTTTTCCTACTTAAACCAACTGTGTGTGTTAGTTGTTGGAGGAAACGTCCTGTTAGAATGGAAGGGTATTTTGAAAGAAGACAATGCATGTAACAGGCAGACCTTGACACGACGCCCCAGAACGTCAACAACCAATGCCCCCAGAGTACTTTTTATGTCATATCTGGATGTGGAAGGTCCATGATATGTCAACATGTGATGAGGCCGGAGTGAGAATGTGTTGCACAGATCGAGAATGAGGCTCACACACCTGTACTCCACGAGCCTCGTAACTGCTCAGGCATGAGTTTCCTCACTCAGTGAATAGCCTTGTAGGCAAATAGGCCTACAGTGTAAGACAAACATTTCTCAAAGCACAACTGCGTGGAATTCACCATCTACAATCCATATTATCATCAAATGATTCAGAGAATCCAGAGAAATCTCTGCACACATAAGGGGCAAGGCTGAAAACCTACATTGAAAGTCTATGACCTTTGAGCCCTCAGGCAGCACTGCATTAAAAACCAACATGATTGTATTAAGGATGTCACCTCGCAGGCATTGGAACACTTTGGACAACTTTTGTTGGTAAACCCAGTATGTTGCTGTATCTACAAATGCAAGATAAGACTATATCCATGTAAAGTAAAAGCCATATATCAACAACATCCATCCATATCAAGCAACGGACAAGAAGGACCATTTTATGCTGTTAGTGGGTAATAGACAAATACTAGAGTCTGTTTATAGAAATTGTTGCTGCCACTAGGTCCCACTCTAGTCGTTACTTGTACTTTCTGTGTGCTTAAACCATGGCCCCGTTGCTACCGAGCAGTACGGTTCAGTTCGGTTAGGTACCAATGAAACCGTTCCGTACTGTCCTCATTTTTGGTCTCCCTTCTGCTGGGGTACCTAGCACACAGATCTGGCACTAAAAGGTGGAGCTGTGAACACTGCCGTCTGTTGATTGGCCAATAGAGGACGGTCACTCTGCTCTTAATTTGCTGGGCCCACTGCCGGCGACTTTTAAGGTGGAACGTTAACCTGTTATGTTACTCAATGCATGAGTTGACGACACAAATCAGTCAGCACACCTTAAATTTTACTGTGACATCTCTGACCATCACTTTATTTTTTTTTTATAGCATACACTTTTAGTAATGAGTGGATCTTCAAGCATTTATATATATCAGTTTCGACCAGGACAGCATATATCCCAATCCTTATTTGGAGAAAAAAAAAGCGTTGAGTACCGTCGTTCCTGTGGGCTCCGGCAACACTAAACCCCTGAGCTTGCCTGAGAAGGACTAAATGCACAAACCCGCTATCTTTAAATATCCCATGGAGAGAGACTCTCACTGCAGCCTGTTCCATTTTGTTCTGAAAATGTCAGCGTGCAGCCTCGTTCTGTGGACGATAAACTAGGTGCAGACTTCCCTCTGTGTCACTGATAATGAGGAAATACAGTGAGTGCTGGACGGAGCAGTGAGTGACAACAACCCCGCCCACATTTAAGAGTACTGTTGGGGGTCTAGGTACCCTGTCTGAAGGGTTACTTTTGGTTCCAAGGGTACCTTACCAAAGTCTTTGGTGGAAACGGGGCTTTTGGGCCTCCAGATGTCTGGGTCCAGCTCTGACCACAACCATAGGAGACTGCTGCAGCTCAGCAGCTTAACTCTCTGTATCACTGAAAACCAACAGAAACTAAATTTACAAGTCAGATAAAAGTCTGAGAAAATAAAAAATAACATTTTCTTAGCATTTCTGAGAGTACTTTTTATGTTACAGTGACAGTGCTGCTCTAAAATCTGACACGAATCTCTTCTGTGGATGCTTCTCCACAATTTCATTGAGCAAACGTACAACTTAAAGTAGTTTGTCACTCATTCATAGTGCACTCATCCTAAATTTCATTCTGTTTTGATGTTCACAGGCAAGCTCGGTGCTGGATCATAGTGGCCATACATTTTAATTTCAGTTCTTCTCAATTTTCTAAAACATCGTTACAACTTACAAAGCAAAGGAACAGTTTTTACATCAGTTTTGCTGAACACTATTTCATTCCAAGATAACCATAAATAACTTCAAGTAGTAAACCCATCTTCAGAAAAGACTTCAACATCAACCAGTGGAGTGATACCTAAATTAATTTTCCCTGATTCATTTCATCACACATCCCAGTATGTTGCATATTTACAGTGGACGCTGACAGTTGTTATTGCATTGTACTGTAAATACATTCAGAATAACTGAGAGAAGGAAAACAAAATACAACCCCCCCTTCACAACCTCATTGGCCAACCAAACACTGTTGTTTGTCCTCAGTGCCATCCATTCCATATGTGGTATTTGCCCTTACAATACATAACAGTTAAGGTGGGATGTAAAATGTCTTTTGAGTCCATCTGTCCAAACCACATCTTCCCTTTGTCATTTTCAGATTGTTGTTGTGTCTGAATCTATCACCAAGAGTAGCTCAATGCATCACATGTGAAGGTATGACGGAATACTATTTAGACACAGAGTAATGGTTGACATAAAGTTCACATTTACTTTAGTTCACCTGGACAGACACACACAGGTCAACACCAAGACAAACTGGATTCCCAGAGATTTTAAGGACACAAAATCACACCAGTTCCACCTCCTTTTGTTTCAGTCTGACACTGTGACACCGGTGAATCAATAGTCAAAAGCAGATCCAGAGGTTCCATCCTCATTCAGCTCGGTGGAGCATTAATATCCACATTGATGTAAGTGAACAGTTTATCCTTCACGATCTCCTTGACTGTGTACTTTAATGAATTAATTCCATCTGTATTCATGCTCCAGTGGGTTTGCTTCAGTTTGACAAGATTCTGTGGGTTGAGTTCATTGTGCAAGTCTCTGTCATGTTTGACCATCCTGTACTTTCCTGTCACCATGTCAGGTCGGGAAATGGACATTCCACGGTGGATAATTCGCTTATACATATCGTCGTCCTCACCACCCCAGCCCCAGTAAGTGTTCGAGAAGCCGTTAATCTTAAAGAAGTGCTCCTTGGACAATGCAATAACCCCACCAAAGATGGTTTTATAGGGTAACTCGAAGTTAAATTTATCTACAGCCACAGACAAGTGTCGGGGCTTGTCAAAACATCTGTAGAGGTTGCGGTCATCCATAGGAATCAGATCTACGTCAGAGAAGACAAAGCACTCAAAATCATATTCCTTCAGCGCTTCGACAAAGCCTGCATTCATCAGTTTAGCCTTGTTGAACACTCCCTCTCCATCCTGGTTGATGACATACACTCTGTAGTCCGACTGCTGTCGAATCAAAATAGGATGGAGGTAATACAGCCAGTGCTTAAGGTGCTCATGCCGATTTCTGAATGGGATGATGATCGCCACCTGAACGAGTGAAATTAGAAAGTTTACTTTCACATAAATGTAGATCACCATTAAAGAGATAGTACAAATCTGTGAAGTGGGATTGTACAAGGTACTTATTGACAGCACATAGCAGTAGGCACAACCCCAGTTTGGTCAAGTAATGCCATGGGCAGCTAAGCAAAAACAACATTTAGCCACCTTAAAAAAGGGCCACCTGAGAACATGTTAAGACATAAGGAATATTTTCACCACCAGACAGCCCTTTTTGGGAAATAACGTGTTATTTTTGCTCTCTTCAACACCAAACAAAAACACAGTTTTACCTCAGAGAACAAGAAAGTTGCTGGCACACAAAAACAAACTAACTAACTTATTGGGGTAGCAGTAGAGCAGCAGTTCCTTGTTCTAAGAAGTAAAATTACTGCTTTTGTCAAAGAAGTCTGGTGGCTTCAGTTCCCCATTGGAAAAGGTTGCCTGGGTGGCAAGGTGAAGTTTTTTTATGTAATTTTTTTCCCTAGGTAGCTAAAATACGTTTTTGCTGCCCGGCCCCGTCCACAGCAGTACATTGCTTAGCTTCCTGCTTGCTTCTCAAAACTGGTGGTGTGCCGACCACCATGTGCTGTAGGTAATACACTGACTATGGATAAGTACTTTGTACAACTCCAAACGATCCCTTTAAGGGGACCTTGCACCTTTACCAGTTTTTACACCTCTTTTTAAAAACAGATTCCCGCAATCAAAGATCAATCATTCTGTTCATTTATTCATTTGTCTGTCCATTCATTCACCTACCTTCTGCTGGGCAATACAGTCTGGTGGTTTGTACCGTCCTCCTTCCTGAAGAGAAGTGACCTCCTTCCTGACCTCATCAAAAGTCCGTGCAAAATTGAACTCCACATGGATTACACCCACAAGATTTGGAGGTGTGTCGGGGCAGGGTCCCAGAGTCTTATTTGTAGTGGGTGGCATCTGTGTCTCTTCTTGGCCAGCATTTGGAGCTTTATTCTTCAGCTGAGCAAGTTTATTTATCCACTGGGAAAGTGTGTCGTTTCCATTTGCCATACGTTGTGGCTTTTGAAAAACACACAAAGTGCTGTCTTTGCTGTAGAGTGAAAGCACAACAAAACATGCCACACTGAGAAAAGTAAAAAGCACCAGGATGTTGAAGAGCTTCGTCACCATTTTTGTTGCCCCTGACATTGAACACTGTCCACTCATCTTCTCTCTTACACCTCTGCTACCTGCACCTCTCTCTGCAGTTGTGCTCCAAGTTAAAGAGCGAGCGGACAGGTTTTTATTTACTCGCCTGCACCTTCCTTGTTTACGTATTAGGTGGGCCTAATGCCTGTTGTGTGTGGGTCTGTCTCTTAAAATGTCTGCAAATGTTCCTCTCCAGGATACAAAGTGACATCAGCATGGTGGAGGAGGAGCAGGTGAAGAAAGAGGAACAGAAGGGGAAGGCCTTTGGGATTGGCAGTTGTGCACAGGTGAGGTAGGGGGAGAAGCCGGTGGTGTGGAGCTGGTGGAGTCACGGGAATAGTGTCACGACCCAAGGATATAAGAGATACAAGCTCTGTGAACATTTTCAAACGGCAGTTGAAAACTTATTTATTCAACACTGCTTCACTATTCCCTGGTTTTTATCCCCATCCTTCACATTTTTTATCTGCTTCCATGCATTCCGCTGTTTCACTTTTATCTTTTACATATTATATTGTTCTTGGTTTCATTGTGCAGGATTTGCGCTTGTTGTTGTTGTTGTTTTAATTGTATTTGTCTGTTTTTATTTTGTTGTAAAGCACTTTGAGCTACACCTCCCTGTATGAAAGGTGCTATATAAATAAAGTTTATTATTATTATCACTATTATTAACTGTTGTCATTGGAGCCCAGGGTTCTGCAGCAGGTAGTGCAAAATCGGCCCACACCTGAACTCAGTCCCATTTATAGAGGCTGTCATTAAGCCAGGCTCATCTCCCTTCCTGCTCCTCCTCAGAGAACTCCTCCTCCAGACCTTCAAATATGATTTTCATATTTTACTCCTGTTAGGAGTGTCAGACAGCGGCATAGAGTTCTCCTCTGGCATGACAGATAATGCAGTCTGTTTGTAAACAGGGCAGTCATAGGGCCTCTCTGTAATGTTGACCTCTGCTTCAAGAACTTTATCATTTGGACCCGGTTGGAGACAAATGACCATTCCTAGGACACAAAGGACCCTGGCAGCGGAGAGTCAATTACCATGACGATGGTGGAAATCGCAAAGTTCGGGGTGCTGTGAACCATGTCTGCCTTGGCTGAAGGGTAGGAAGGAAGTATTGATGTACTGGCTCCAGAACTGAGTGTGGCGCCATCTTTGGTCAGACAGGATTTCTTGTCACTGAATATAGCTTGCAGAAGGGATGCACCCAGCTGCCCCACGAGAACAAGACTGGGGGTGACTGGATCAGAGTCGATAGGTGGAGCAGTACTTGAGTATGAGCAGGATACAGGACTGAAGGGCAGAGCAGATTTGGAGGGTGACCAAGAGCCACTATGGAGGACAACCTGGAGGTCTGCGACATATGCAGGACTGCTCTGGAAGTCAGAGATGTGAACCCCTTGGAGGACCTCTCTGGAGGACGATAGGGAAAATGGCAACCGGACCCCTCTGGAAGATGGCCCAGAGGTTGGCGAAGTAATCAGGACCCCTTAAGAGGATGGGAACAGAGAAATGACCAATCTGGAGCATGGCCAGAGACAAGGGCCCTCTCAAACACAGCCATGAAGACAGTTTGGGGACTGAAGGTCAGGAAAGGCAGCCAGTGAAAAACTACCTGGCTGTAGGTCGGACACATGGAGGGTTGAGCATGGAGCCGGCAACACGACAATAGGGCAGGAGGATGGCGACAGTTCTGGGAGTTCTGGTTTGCCAATGTTTTTGTACCAGTAAAGAAGGCAACTAGATCTGCTAACTATAAAGAGGTGGTATGGTAAATAATGTTTGTTAGTGATGTTCCAATTTGCAATCGTGATTTCACGAGCAAATGCACAAATTAAAGTAATTCCTAACTCATTCACAGGGTTTACACCATAAATCTAATTTATTTTTGTTGGTCATGGGCTGAACCATAGAGGCTGTACATTCTACTACAGGTCCTCTCAGTTTTCTAAAACACTTTCTCTAAGGTGTCTCTTATATTTTCTCTGAAAAGAGAAAGAGAGACTGTCAACTCCAGATGCACCAGACCTTATTGCTCTTACTCAGGTGTACTGAATGATGATTACTTATCATAAGTCACCTATTAGCATCAGTATCTCCCCCTAAACATTTTATGAGGGCAGTTGTTGTGCTGTGTGCAGAGACTCTGGCACCTGCCAAAGAATTGGAGAGGTGCCACCAAAAAAAGGAAGAAGAAGATGAAGTTCTGCAGTCGTGATATCTACATTCTGTTAAACAAAGTGAACATGTGAGTTTCCAAAACGTCAGTACAGGTGGTACAAGAAAATAAAACCCAGCAATGGTACGTTTGCCATATCAGCAGCAGACGTGGAGGAAGTATTCAGAACCAAGACTGCACTGTAAATGTAAGTACAGTCAGGAGATGCATTTAAGCATTGAAAGTAAAAGTACTCAGTGCAGAAATCAAATCAATAACTCAAAAGAATTAAACTGATTTTTGCAGCCCACTGTTACAGCTCACAAAGCAAAGGTACAATCATCACATCAGTTCTGCAGAACACTGTCTAACTTCAAAATTACCATAAATAACTTAAAGCAGTAAACCCTTCCTCAAAAAGGAAAAGTAAACACCAATACAGTCAATACAATGTCTTGATGACAATAGAGGCATGTATAAATGAGAGACAAAATATAAAACCCCCTTTTCACCTCACTGGCCAGCCAAACGCTGTCGTCTGGTGTCATCCACTCCACATGTGATCAATGTCCTTCCAATACATGCAAATCAGCTGGATTTAACAATCCTGAGGATGTCTCTTATATCCTCCTGTCCAAACCACATCTTTCCATCTTCATGAGCTGTTGTTACGTCTGAATCCATCAGTGTAGCTTGATGCATCACGTGTTCATTTAAAGGTAATTGTGCTTATTGAATCATGTGTGAAGCAATGAGAGATCACTGTATAGAGTATTTCATGCTCGATTTTGGAAGTAACAATTGTCATTCAAGGACTGAAAGAAACTCTGTACTTCATATTCATATAGTTTACATTTACTTTAGTTGACATTTACACACACAAAGGTTTGCATTAGTCTTAACAAAGTAGATTTTCAGAGATTTTAAAAACATAAAATCACACCAGTTCCACCGTCTTTTGTTTCAGTCTGACACTGTGACACCAGTGAATCAATCCAGCAGATCCACAGGTTCTGTCCTCATTCAGCTTGGTGGAACCCCAACATCCACAGTAATATACGTGTACAGTTTATCCTTCACAATCTCCTTGACTGTGTACTTTAAGGAATTAATCCCATCTTCATTCATGGTCACATGAGTTCTGCTTAGTTTGTCAGGATTCCTTGGATTAGGTTTGTTGTGCAGGTCTCTCTCATGTTTGATCATCCTGTACTTTCCTGTCACCAAGTCAGGTCGAGAAATGGACATTCTATGGTGGTAAATTCGCTTATACATATCGTCGTCCTCACCACCCCAGCCCCAGTAAGAGTTCGAGAAGCCGTTAACCTTCAAGAACTGCTCCTTGGACAATGTAATAACCCCACCAAAGATGGTTGAATAGGGTAACTCAAAGTTGAATTTATCTACAGCCACAGCCAAGTGTCGGGGGCTGTCAAAACATCTGTAGAGGTTACGGTCATCCATAGGAACCAGATCTACGTCAGAGAAGACAAAGCACTCAAAATCATATTCCTTCAGTGCTTCGACAAAGCCTGCGTTCATCAGTTTAGCCTTGTTGAATATTTCCTCTCCATCCTGGTTGATGACATACACTCTGTAGTCCAACTGCTGTCGAATCAAAATAGGATGGAGGTAATACAGCCAGTGCTTAAGGTGCTCATGCCGATTTCTGAATGGGATGATGATCACCACCTGAACGAGTGAAATTAGAAAGTTTACTTTCACATAAAACGTAGAATGTCATTCAAAGGACAGATTTTTTGATGTGGGTTTGTATGAGGTGCTTATCCATAGACAGTGTATTATCTACAGTGGATGTCGGTTGGCACACCCCCACTTTAGAGAAGCAGACAGGAGTACTGTCATGGAGGCAAGGCAATGTACTGCTGTGAATGGGACTGACAGCAAAACAGTTTTTATCCACCTTTAAGAAAAGCCCACACCAAAAAATCTATATCAGTTTAATTGTACAGTATCATTAGAATATTTTCACCACTTTACCTTTCTGTCAGACAGCCCTTTCCAACAGGGAACTCAAGCCATTATCTCCATCTATGCTCTCTTTACAGCCACCACACTCATATGACAACAACAGTAATTTTACCTGGCAGAACATGGGAGTTATTATGTGACTTTGGTGGCAAGGTAAAGTGGTGACAATATTCTAAATATAGTAGCCGCAGACTACCGTTACATACTTTCAAATGTTCGAATCGCTCCGCTTAATCCTGATAATAACTCCCATTACATGTAAATGTCTTTCCTAAGGCATCTACCAAAATGGCAGTTATGTCAGGCTGTTTAAACATTTAGGGCTGACTAATTGCTATTTAGTTTCTGCTGGTGGAAATGACAGGTCAAATTATCATTTGACTAGTTTAAAGGTTAATTTAAGATATTTAAGATATGTTACAAATGTATTTTTACACTTGAAAGTTACATTTTTCTATATTTTAATTATAGAAATTTAGTAATTCCTTTTTTAGTAGTAAGAATAATGATTACAGATATCTACAATTGAATTACCACATGTTGAAAAAGTATTGGGACAAGTGGAAATGTAATTTTGAACCCTTTTCAGATATGAAAAATTGCATTTACAATATGTCTGACATAGCAACAAACGTCGATACGTGACAAGGTCGGCGTGAGAATCTGTTGCAACAAACATTTTTGGATATGCAGGCATCATATCATTGAAGTAGCCCACTACAAAGACATTGGTCAGCTTTTAAATGAGCATATTGAGTTTGGATGTGTAGCCTAAATTAGAATTATCATTGCAGATATCAAGCCCAAACAAGCATATTCATGTTGGATATGTGCATATATAATTAAAGTATAATCCATAATGACATTTTGACATTCCCTTTTTGATATCTAAAGTTCAATTAGCACTGTCGCCTCACAGCAAGAGGGTTTCTGGTTCAATCCCAGGAGGGAGTTTGCATGTTCTCCATGTGTCAGCGTGGGTTTTCTCTGAGTACTCCGGCTTCCTCCCACAGTCCAAAGACATGCAGGTTAATTGGTAACTCTAAATTGTCCGTAGGTGTGAATGTGAGCGTGAATGGTTGTCTGTCTTTATGTGTCAGCCCTGTGATAGTCTGGTGACCTGTCCAGGGTGCAACCCGCCTCTCGCCCAGTGTCAGCTGGGATAGGCTCCAGCCCCCCGGCGACCCTCAAGAGGACAAGCTGTGACAGGATGGATGGTTACAATTGTATTTCAGATATTTGAAATGTGATTCTAGATATCTTAAATGCAATTTTAGATGTCCAAAATTACATTCTTAGTAGTTTCATCCCAAGCTGACGCAACAAAAATTTAACTTTGACCAGTCAGACTTGAATTTTAGGTATGTAGAATTATATTTATGATACCTGTAATGTTAAATAAATGAGCATTGACACTTGTAAAGGTTTAGTGTTGATACTAATAATTAATTTTTAGCAAGTGAGAAATTTGCAACCTGTCGAAATTACATTATGGATATGTCGACTATCATATGAATATGTCATTACTGCCTCTAGTGCTTTTAAAAATTGTATGTCCTTTTATACTGCACCAACTTTGCGTCAAGTTTTAGCACTGAAACACACTTTTGATGATCATTAGATTCTTGTGACTAAAAAATCATGTTAAAATCATTTCTTGTTGATGTGTTCAAATAAGTCTTTTAAAGTGTATGTCCTGTTTTCTTTTTATTTTTTGTGTCAGATTTATTTTTTGTTTGTTTGTTTTATTTTAGCTAGCCATCTTGGCCAAGGGACTACAGATGAAAAATAGCCTTTTGGTTTATACTGGCATTTTTATTCCAATGTGTATTTATTAATCTGCACTGTCTCTTCTTAAATAAACTAAAAAAAAAAAAAAAACCTCATCAAAATTAGAATATCTGTGACTGAGTTTAAATAGAGGTCAACGGTAAAAGTTGTGTCATGTTTTGATTAAGTCACAGATACGTACACTAATAAATCATCTCAGTACAGCCAGCCTGACTTCAGCAACATCCCATCATTAAGCCGAATAGCTTACAGTAACAACGAACAAGTTTGTCGGGTGTAGCATCATAAATAGAAAAGAGTGAACTCCTACTGGCAGTGAGGCGGATACTCCTGTAGGGCAGGACCCTGGAGAAAGGGCTTTTGTAGTGTGTGTGTGTGTGTGTGTGTGTGTGTGTGTGTGTGTGTGTATGTGCATGTCCTGCATGTAATATACATACTATTAACTCTGTGTATATTTGAGGAGGGTTTTTATTTGTATGGCAAATAGGAGAGACACCATAGCAGCAGAGGTGGACGAAGTATCCTATGTGGTGACGTAAAAGTGGCAAGAGCACCCTGCATTTAAAGTGAAAGCATGAAAGTATGACCATCACACTACACTTAAAGTAAGTAATGTAAAAGTATCCATGCAGAATTGCCCGTTTCAAAATAATATAGATTATATTACTGGATTAAAATGATGCATTAATATGTTCATCACGTCGGGCTAATTTTATTTACTTTATATACTGCTAGGTAGCTTGTAATTTCCCCTGGGGATCAGTACAGTTGTATTTTAAGCTATATTACACCTTGATTTATTTGTTGAATATTCTTTTTTTTTTATCTCAATCTGTTGAGTAACTATAAATGATTAAATGAACGTATTGGAGTAAAAACTTCAATATTTCCCTCTGAGATGCAGCGAAGTAGATGCATGGAGTAGCAGGAAATGGAAACAGGTGAAGTTCAAGTGTGTAATTAGCACATAAGTACAGTACTTGAGTTAATGTACTTGGTGACATTCCACCACTGCATAGCAGCTGTGGGTGGATCTGAGAAATAAGAGGAGAGGAGAGGAGAGGAGAGCGCACTTAGCCCAATTGTTGGAAGTAAACATGGCCTACTTTGTAGTTTTATATTTTATTTATTCAGAGATCAGTGTAAAGATCTGTTGGTTTGAGTGGTTATTTATTTTGTAGACAACTGCAGCACGTACAGTGTGGTTTTGTTTTATTTGTTTTGATACATGTAGATAAACTAGTTTAACTACATTTAACAGTAACTTGCTGACAGTTCATCTCACGTTTGCATAGTGATTCAAGTAGTAAACACGCTCCTTTAAAAAAAAAATTCTGTAGGTAATGACTGAAACTACAATCAATGGCCATGAAAGGAAATTTATTATTTTGTGTTATTTTATTTTATTTTAATTTAAAATTGTATTTTTTTTATTTTATTTCTATTTTTATTTTATTTTATTTTATTTCTTTATTTTTACAATTGTTTCTCTGCTGTAACTGAACCCCTTTTGCCCTCTCAGTGCTGCTCCAGGAAGCTGTCAGCTCACCTGTGAAAAATATTTGGTTATAGTTTTAAATGTTTTGGATCTGAAATTATAAAAGCTAAACTTAAATATATCAGGTGTCACTTCGCTGAGTATTGAATGTCACTATTTGTTTACACATGTTCAGAGGAGTTGCTTTTTAAGATGTTCCCTGGCTGAGGGATCCTGCTTGGTGCAATACCCCCACCTAGCATTTACTTTCTAGAAGGCAGGGCTGCTGATGGACGTAAAAATGCTGCGTTTAAAATCTTACTGAGGCTAAGAAAAAAACTAAAGTACAGCATCAAAATAGCATTAAATAAAAACTGAATTGTTGATACATATCTGCAAAACCAAAGCTGACATTCCCTCTTCACTTTCCAGTGAATAGCTGGGTATTTTAGTTTCTGGCTTATGTATGGAGAGGTGGAGACTTCTTGCAATAAACTCACTGAGTGGCTTTTTCTCTGACATGTTTTTTTTTTTTTTTTTTTTACAGTGATTCTGACTGTTGAACGGGAAAAAATCTGAGTATTACCTTTCAAAAAAGACCATGTATGTACATATACTCCAAGAGAATCCTTAAATTTACTTTAGCCATACGTGTACCTAGGAATGATAGGAGCCTATCCCAGCTGACACTGGGCAAGAGGCAGGGTACACCCTGGACATGTCACCAGACTATCACAGGGCTGACACATAGAGACAGACAACCATTCACACTCACATTCATACCTTGGGGCAATTTAAGGTCACTAATTAACCCAATCTGTATGTCTTTGGATTGTGGGAGGAAGCCGCAGAATGTACCCTCTACACAGAAGGTCCCCACCTGCCTCACACAAGTTTTTCCCAAACGGTTCCAATTATTGTCATGTTCATTTATTCATTTGTTTCTCCATTTATTCACCTACCTTCTGTTGGGCAATACAGTCTGTTGGTTTGTGCCGTCCTCCTAACTGAAGAGGAGATCCGACCTCCTTTCTCACCTCATCCAAAGTTCGTGTAGAATCAAACTCCACATGGATTGGACCCACAAGATTTGGAGGGGTGTCGGGGCAGGGTCCCAAAGTCGTAGTGGTCGTAGTATTCGTAGTATTTGTAGTAGGTGGCATCTGTGTCCCTTCTTGGACTTCATTTGGACCTTCTGTCTTCAGCTGGATGAGATCATTTATCCACTGGAAAAGTGTGTCATTTTCATTTTTCATCAGTTGTGGCTCTGTAGAATAAATTACAGTGCTGCCTTTGCTGTGGAAAAGAAGCAAAACAACGTACGCCACTCTGAGGAAAACAAAAAGCGCCAGGATTTTAAAAAGATTTTTCACCATGTTTGCTGCCTCTGACACTAAGCACTGTCCACTCAATGGCTTGCGTGTAGCTCTGCTACCTGCATTTGAATCAAATGTGCTCCAGACAAAAGAGCAGCCAGAAAGGGTTTATTTGACTGGTTGCAGCTTCCTTGTACAGGTTGAGCGTCACACCCACTGATAATTAATTATTATGTGGTTTGTTTGTTTGTTACTTATTGAATTTCCCCTTGGGGATGAATAAAGTTATTCTTATGTTTCCCAGAATCTAATGACTGATTCAGTTGAAAGTGCATTGGTGTGTGTCTGTGTATGTATGTATTATAATAGTTCCTTTAATGTGTGTATTATCTATTAAGTACTTTTAGACCGATGTTAATTTACATGAAACAAAACAAAAAAACCACAGTAATGCACTCAGAGAGAATCACTTAAATATTGGCTAAAAGGTCTTTGAAAAATACAGCATAATTACTACAGTATAGATAAGACCGTATTTTCTATTCATGTGCCACGCATCAAATGCAGAAGGGTGATGTTCAGTGTTTTCATTATAATCATCACACCCATCTTTACTTTTTTTGCAGCAGGCACGACGCCTTTACAGATGATTCCAGTGCTGCACTATATCACTGTAAAATAACAGCGGGTAGTTTTAACATGTTTCAAAGCTCACATGGGTAAACGAAAGTCGCAGCCACTATACAGACTGATAGAAAACCACAATGTATTAATTACATTTTTACATGCATTTTTACAGGTTTCCCACATTTAGCTCCTGAGAGCGTACTGATAATGTGTCTACAACAACATAACAGCTGCAATACATCCACAGTGGAATACCAAAATACAGACACTTGCATGTTGTCCATTTGTAAGTAAGTAAGTATAATTTAATGCTTTCATATATGTTTGAAATGGTTCCCATGTCCTGTAAAATTTACCACCCAGCATACACCTTATTTTCTCCAGTTTTAGTAAACTCAGAAGATCTTGAGAAGGTAATCCATGCTTTCATTTCCTCACTGTGAAACGACTGCAACTCACTGTATTCAGGGTTGAGCCAAAAAGCCATCTCACGACTTTTGCTTGTGCAAAATGCAGCTAGAAAACTCAAAACTAAAGGTGACCAGGCTTTTGCAGTCAAGGCCCCTCAGCTCTGGAACTCCCTGCCAGAGGATCTGAGACGTCTTTCAAATCACTTCTTAAAATGTATCTGTTTTAGCACACTGCTTATTTTATATATGTCTCATTTGATTATTTCTATTGTTTTTATCTTGGGTTGTCATCAGTTATTGTACTCTTTGATTCTGTATTACTCAAATTGTTTGATTTGTTGTACCCCAGCACAATTTATGGGTCAATTAGTTACCAGTCAGTGACAGCATTTTATCTTTAATCTATTTTTTTGTTCTTTGTATTTTCTTTAAATTGCCTCATTTTATTTGCTTGAATTCTTGCTTGTTTTTATCCAGGATCAACCGTGTAAAACACTTTGTAACTTTGCTTTGAAAAGCGCTTCATAAATAAAGTTTATTATTATAAGATCACCAGCCCACTGGACATGTGTGGGAGGCACCTTATGCTTCCACTTCATAAGTATGAGTTGTCTAGCAATTAAAGAGGCAAAGGTAACAGCATTGGAATAGTGTCTAGGAAGAATAGTGTCTAGGAAGAGGTATGTTCTCTGGAACTACTCTGAAAATTGCAGTTACTGGGGAAGGGGTAAATTTGACTCTGAAAACCTCAGAAAATGTATTAAATATCCAATAGTCCAATAATTATTAAGATTTGGACAAGTCCAGGATGTATGAATGAGGCATCCTGTTACTGTTCTTATCTTCTTTATCCCAGGATAAATCTTGGTGGACTTTTCTTTGGATAGATGAAGGCGGTGCAACACCTTGAATTGTAGGAGGCATCCAGACACTCTATAAACCAACAAAATAATATGCCAGGACCAAGAATCCCTAATGTGTTTGAGTTTGGATTTGGTTTGGGTGTCTACATTTTATAAGCACTCAGCTGACTAATAGACAAAGGCTGCTCTGTTTTAGTGTCAGGAAATAAACAGAGCATGCAGTATGGAAATACATAGCGTTCATGTGACGTCACTATGCAAACTTCCCACTGAAAACAAAGCAGCCAGTGTAAAAGTCATGTGACCATGTCACCCATAACTGATAAACAGAGATAACATTCATCTGAAAGCAGAACTATTTCAACTGAAAATCAAACATTATCAGATACAGTGCTGCTGCTGGAACTGGCTGGATGTGTGTGTCCAGAACAGGACATATGAGTGAGAGGAAATGGTTGTCTTATTCCTTAAATAACTGACTGGTTAAAAAAGTATGCAACAACTTGGAGCAAATAAGTCTGACATATTATTGCACTATGTGACCTATAATATTCATGTCAGTAGTGCTTTTAAACAATAACAAAGGCACAACGTGGCCATGTCTGTGCGTATACTTAAATTTACTTTGGGTATGCCTTAAATAGGCATGTTAGGTAAAGTTCATGGGGATGATAGGAGCCTATCTCAGCTGATATTAGGCGAGAGGCGGGGTACACCCTAGAAAGGTTTCCAGACTATCATAGGGTTGACACATAGAGACAGACAACCAGTCACACTCACATTCACACCTTGGGGCAATTTAAAGTCACTAATTTACCCGATCTGCATGTCTCCGGACTGGAAGCCGGAGGACCCGGAGAAAGGGGGCCTCACAATCCCCCATTGTATGCTTCATTCCAGTAGAACCCTCTAAAGCCCTTTTTACATAGAGATCAGGCCGCTATGAATTGCTATTTTCACACAGAACCAAACAACGGCAGCATAATCCTGCTCCAGTGTGTGATACTGAATAGCAGTTGCCTCTAGTGTGACATACACTGATCAGCCAAAACATTAAAACCACTGACAGGTGAAGTGAATAACTTTGATTATTTTGTTCCAATTGTTCTGCTGGGAAACCTTTGGTTCTGGCATTCATGTGGATACCACCTGACATGTTCCACCCACTCAAACACCAGGTCCCAATCTGCTCAAGGATTTTTGTGATGTGCCAGTACCCCAGATGTACCCCTAATCCAAGGTGGGGCTTCCTTGGATCGGACTTGGCTCTGACCTGTCGAGGCATGGGCAGATGCATTTAGTCCAGTGGGTTGTGAGGTGGGTTAATGGCACGTGCCACAGATGCTCATTCAGATTGGGATCTGGGGAGTTTGGAGGCCAGGTTGACACTTTGAGGTCTTTGTCACATTCCTTGGGCCATTCCTGAGCCATGTTTGCAGTGTGGAGTACTGTTGCCGTGAGGGGGGGTACTTGGTCTGCAATGGTGTTTGAGTGGGTGAAACATGTCAGGTGGTATCCACATGAATGCCAGGACCAAAGGTTTCCCAGCAGAACAATGCATTGGAACAAAATAATCAAAGTTATTCACTTCACCTGTCACTGGTTTTAATGTTTTGGCTGATCGGTGTATAATATAGCATATATATATAGGCAACGTTTTTTTTATAAGCAACAACAAAGGCATAACATGACACTAATAGTCATTCACTTTCTCTGTTGTGCGGCAGCTGATCTTGACCTTTGCTCTGCGGGTAAAGAGCTCCCGGACCTCATTGTTTTCCCAGTTTGCAGACATTTTCACCCTCAGTACTACCTCTTTGAGTTAGCCGCTAACTGCTAACAGCTGCTTTTTTTAATCTCACATGCACACAAAACATCACACCCATCCTGTCCATGGTCTTGTCCCGCCACCTGTCCTGTTTGTACAGACACCGTTTCACCTCCCTTGGCGGCTTAAAGGTAATAGAATGTTGAGGCAGCATGCAGCGCCATATTCGTGCCTTGAGCAGGCAGTGATAAAGGGGCTTTAGCTTTTGATTCGCAGAGTGGATCTTTAGAAAGCTATGCAGCAGAAAACAAATCAGTATCTTAACAACAGCTTTGGCATAAAATCAAACAGCAGATTTTTGGACCACGTACTTTAAGTGATACATAAATGTGTTTTTCATCTAGTTATAGTCTATCTTTGTCATTTTGGCATGTTGCTTGAAAGGGTTAAACATCCACAGCCGTTTGCTGAGTTCATTGTTCTGTTACAAGTACAGTTCCACATAACCCACAGATGTAATGAATACAATTAAGCTGCAGTTCATTACAACTTAAGATTCACTCAGGAATGCCAAGGACTGCATGATTCATCCTGCAATTATCATACACTACACTTATGAAGTCAATACAACCAAATGTGCAGCAGGTTAATTTTATACCTGACAAAAAGCGACACCTTGTGGCAGTTGTGTCATTTTAGCAATACACAACAGTTGGGTTTACAGGGTAAGACCAATTAAATTAAGAACTCCAGTATGTTATTTCCATCACCCAAGGAAGTTCAATAGATATTTGTGAACATGAGCTACTCTCTGTCAAAGCCACAAACCAGAGAAGTAAGTCTCAAATTTGTGATGTCATAGGGTATAAAGTCTGGAGCTGCTTCATAGAGAATGAATGGGAGACTAATTTTGTGAAGCCATAGAAGATTTTTTTAATTATACCCAAATGAGCTTGATTGCACTGTGGTGCTCTCAGTTCATCAGTGTCATCTATAACATCTTTTACAATTCTTGGTGGCTCAGCCCCGGACTTTGCACATGATGAGTAACATTACAGTCTTGATTTTTAAGTTTTAACCACTGGTTTTTACCTTCTTTCATTCCTCCTGTACATTTTTATCCTATTTTATTTATTTATTTATTTATTTACTCTCAAATCGAACAAATCAGATTCTTCCATGAGAATTTCCCCCCAGGTTTTCAAATTAGCAGTTGAGATTTTTTACATATTATCCCAACCTTCGTCTGAAATTTCTACAATGAGTTCTTTCTCCCATTTCACCCTGATATATTTGGTTGAATGTTTGTCATTTGTGTTCAGTCCTTGATATAATGCCGAAATTATTCTTATGTTTTCCTGATATGCTTTAATTATGATTTGGAAGAATCTGATTCAATTTCCATTTTGTAATAGTCCCTTAATTGAAGGTATCTACTGTACAAAAATTATGCGTTCCCAATTCGTATTTTCCTCAGCTAGTATTCCCATGCTCTACAGATTACACCCAGCAGCTATTGTATTTATATAAGCTGTGGCTTTAAGCAGTGTTGCTGACACTGTTGTGGGAGGACGGGGTTAAAAAATAAGCAAATGACCCCACATTCCCAAACGTTTTCCCAGGACTTTGATGGAGATGTTCCTTTGTCCCCTATTTGCCTGTGCAAACCATTTAGTACTGTTCGTCTTGGTTTCCACAGGGACTCCTTTTTGTTTTCATTGCTTCACTTATGCGATACACACGGTTAATATGTTGATGTTGGCGCTCAGCTGTGGTTGAGTTCTCAGGGGTGAAAAATAGCCTGAAGTGCCAACCAAGATGTTAAATGTTTGCTTAAATCATATTGTCTGTCTAAAAGTGTTCTGATAGCAACCAGAAAAGCTGAACTTTTAAACTCCACAAAAACGAGAATAATATATGTGTACTTTTTCAGCTTGAGACATGTTTGTGGTCGATGTTTGAAAGACAGGATAGTGAAGAGGAACTGTTTTACAATAGCAAGACATTAAACAGGCAATGACTTTAAAAAAATTGGTGTAAGACGTTGGTGCAAACAGAGATGTATTGAGAACTTCAGTGACCAAACCACCAGTGGGCACACATTGGGCTATGTTGGAGCCACGGTAACATTCTTTGTGTTTGTTTAGATTCATGTTTGTGAGAACAGATGTAGTTTTGTTGTTTGTACACAAGGTGGCGCACTAGAACAGGAAACACAGGTAATATAGGTAAGGCGCAGGTGATGAGCAGCAGGTGTGTGACAGCGTAAGCAAACAGTCTTTTGACCGTGTTAAGATTCACAGCATGAGGACTTTGGAGCATGGAAACTGGAATTGATCAATGGAGACTTGGACACTGAACTATGGAATGGACACAAACCTGTAGTTGACTCAGAAACTATGGAAACCGTGAGATGGGCCCCCACACTCAGAGAAACCGGATGAATTGGTGGTTTATTGTTGTTGCCCAGAACAAAGTCCAAAAAGTTCTCCCTGTTCACCCCTCAGAGACTTTAAATGTGAGGGTTTTTATTGAACGACTCCACAGGTTAGTTGTTGAGAGGACCATGTGCAGTTGTACAGCAAGTGTACTTGTACGTATGATGAGTGCAATCTTCTTTATCACCACTAGAGGGTACAAGCGTATCACCAATAAAGAAAAGCCATACTGTATCAGGGGGAAAGTTTTTTTCTGAGATTACAGACTCGGCATGACTGTGTAGGATCCTGTACATCCCCCAACGCACACACAAACACACACACACGCACATATTACATGTCTGCCTGTGTGCATTAATGAGTGTGTTTATGCATGTTACTGTACATGTGTGTCTCTTTCTGCTTTCTGTTCTTAACCGCACACATTTGGATAACTGTGCTGCTGTTTGTAGAGAAATCTGATCCTGAGGCCTCTATAGATGGAATCCAGCATTGGTTTCAAAATTTTAATAGAATTCTTTTTTTCTTTCTTTTCTTTTTTTTTTTTTTTTTTACACACACACACCCCCTCCCGCTTTCCCTTTTGCTTATTTTTGCTGCTCCCACCAACTCGAGTTTCAGAACAAAAAAAAAGCGATGCTTACCGAGACACATTTGTGACCAGAGCAGTGAGCGTGTTGGATGGACATCCAACCCAAACTGAGCTAACAAGACCGGTAAACCCCTGCTGATTTAGCCACACAAGCCTCTGCTGGCACTGTGGCATCCCTTTGGAGGTGGGCGGGACTGCTTTTTTTGGACCCACATTTTACTTAGCATGCATGCTTGTGGTGTCAGAGCGACATTTATGGAAGACCTGTATAATTTCTTAATTAAATAGATGAGCAGGATGTTGAAACAAGTGCTTTTCTTTACGCTCTGTTGAGAAGTTCAGACGACGGATCCAAGATTTGTATGAGCTCTGCGGTGGTGAAACAGAGTTATTTTCCCAGGCTTTTGTCAAACAGTAGTTCTTTAGTGCCTCATGAGTGGGATTTAGTGAATTGGTATGGAATCGTGTGATAATTACCTTAATAGCACAGCACACCACATGCATGCAGATACTGCTCCTTTCTGCAGATACATGGACTTTCTCACACTCAGTGGACTTTCACATGGGTCACACTCAATCTATTTGATACTGAAATTATTGGAAATAGCTCTGGTCTTTCCACAAGAGTGCCAAGAATAGAACAACAATAGCAGATCTGTGGTGGAAAAGACACAAGGCATTATTTAACAATGTGTGTGTAACATGTTTTTGTTGTGTAAAATGTCAAAGTCCTTTCTGGCTTAGTATAGATCTTCAGAAAATACCCATAGCTTGCAAAGAGCTGGACAACAAACCCCCACCATTTGAAAATTTGAATACACTGCATAGATGCATTTACTGCAGTCATATGATGTGAACACACACAGACACACACACACTCACACACACACACACACACACACACACACACACACACACACACACACACACACACACGCATTTATACTCAACCACAGCTCTTAAAACAGCCCTAGTTACAGCCTAGAGAACTCAGCAGTTTAGTGAAACATGATGCCCAGACCATAAAAGTGTGTTTGTGTGTGTGCATGTGTGTGTGTGTGTGTGAGTGTGTGTGTGTAGTTTTGAGTGGTCTCAGCTGTGTGGGACACACTGCAATGACAGCCAATCAGAGCTAATTCAGAATCAGAGTGGTTTTGACGGCTCCATGGTCTACCCGGGGGAACAAAGCAGTTTGTGTGTGTGTGTGTGTGTGTGTGTGTGTGTGTGTGAGTGTGTGAGTGTGTGTATGTGCACACACCTCTCAACCTTACTCTGCACTCCACCTGCTTCTCATTGCTCAAATGGTCTGACAAAATCTGTTTTATGATATATTCAGCAGTTGTGCTCCGAAGCTTTTATTCCCCAGCCGCAAAACGATGGAAATGTATGAAAGTTATTTGAATTGAAAATAATCAAATACATTAATTTAAATGCTTTTTTGTCTCTTTCTAGAGAACACTTGCTGCTTGTTAAGCCTCCATCTCGTGTATACAACACATAGTTTCCCAGTATCAGTTTAAATGTGACATTTTCCCCCTTGGTGATCAGCTACCTTTAATGCTGTTTCTCCCTGCCATGTGCAGACTAATTCTTGACTGAATGAAAGAGATGAGACACCTCCGACTCCAAATTTCCTCCTCCCATCATTTTTCTTCACTGTTCTGAAAACAAGGAAAGTTGGTATCACAGCATGTAGTTCTATTCAAAGGCCACCACACCTGCAGTGTTTAGAATACAGTTATTTTTCATACTACTGTTGGGTTAGTTACCCAAACTAACATGGTTGCAATGTGTTATATGTAAGTTACACTCACTGGCCACTTTATTAGAACACCTGTACAACGGTCTGTTAATGCAAGTAGCTAATCAGCCAATCACGTGGCAGCAACTCAATGCATTTAGGCACATGGTCAAGACGATCTGCTGAAGTTCAAACCGAGCATCAGAATGAGGAACAAAGGTGATTTAAGTGACTTTGAACGTGGCATGGTTGTTGGTGCCAGATGGGCTGATCTGTCGGAAACTGCTGATCTACTGGGATTTTCACACACAACCATCTCTAGGGTGTTTACAGAGGATGGTCCGTTGATGCCAGAGGTCAGAGGAGAATGGCCAGACTGGTTCAAGATGATAGAAAGGCAACAGTAACTCAAATAACCACTGGTCACAACCAAGGTCTGCAGAAGACCATCTCTGAACCAACAACACGTCCAACCTTGAAGCAGATGGGCTACAGCAGCAGAAGACCACACCAGGTGCCACTCCTGTCAGCTAACAACAGGAAACTGAGGCTACAGTTCACACAGGTTCACCAAAACTGGACAATAGAAGATTGGAAAAACGTTGCCTGGTCTGATGAGTCTCAATTTAGGGTCAGAATTTGATGTAAACAACGTGAAAGCATGGATCCATCCTGCCTTGTATCAATGGTTCAGGCCGATATTTTCTCGGCACACTTTGGGCCCCTTAGTACCAACTGAGCATGGTTTAAACACCACAGCCTACCTGAGTATTGTTGCTGACCGTGTCTATCCCTTTATGACCACAGTGTACCCATCTTCTGATGGCTACTTCCAGCAGGATAACGCACCATGTCACAAAGCTCAAATCATCTCAAACTGGTTTCTTGAACATGACAATGAGTTCACTGTACTCCAATGGCCTCCACAGTCACCACATCTCAATCCAATAGAGCACCTTTGGGATGTGGTGGAATGGGAGAGTCGCATCATATATGTGTCAAACATTAATATTCCTTAGGTATGCAGGGTACACATTTTGAGCAGAGACACAACCTCTGGAATATCTTTGCCATTAAGGACTCTACTAGAATTTCAGGTTAAGTGCCTTGCTCGAGAGAAGTATTCTTCCAGTATCCTGTCCAGGTACTTGACAGAGCAGTTTTGTGGTCACAACTCTGCCACTCCAACCTTCAGGCCACAACCATTTGCAGTGTTTAAAAGAGAGCTGAGTTGGCAACTTCAGTTCTTCAAAAGTTGGAGAAACATCAGCCTCGAGTCACAGGGCTGGGGGCGAGAACCCAGCGAAGGAGAAACGACAAGCACCATCCTCTGCTCCCCTTATCATCCATCGCTCTCGTTTTCTACGAGACGTGAGGCCGGCGTTCTTCCAATAGGCCCCGGGGCGATGTGTCAGTAGCAAGTGGAGAACGAAGGAGAAGCGCTCAATTAGGGCCCATTGACGTATGGTCTTCAGGCCTAACTATCTTTTTCTCACATTCTTGATAGGTGGCTCTGTAGAGGCTCACTCTCCCTCACTTGTTCGCTCAGTCACACACTTGCTACCTAGAACACCCACACACTAGCTGTCTCGCTCACTCACACACTTGTTCACTCATTTCCCTCTTCATTAACGCAGGTCCTTTCTATCTCAGGTAGATAGACTTCCATGCTCATTTATTCACCTGCCACCTTTTTAAAACGTGGTCCTTCTTATTTTCCCCTGCCGAATGGGAATATCTATTCAGCAACACTGTCCTTCACTGTGAATTTGATGTAATAGTTGCTGCTGACTTTATGTACACATAACACCGCTAATGTTTTTCACAGGTTATATGAAAAGTGTCACTGTATGCAAAGACAACAAATGGAGGCTTTGTTAAATATATATTTTTAAAAAAGCATTACTTTGCTAGGATAAGTATATGCTTCTGCAGCAAGCAGGAATTCTTCTGGCACTCCCATTAAAGGTCCAGTGTGTAGAACTTTGGGGCATCTATTGTCAGAAATGGAATTTAACTATGTTTTCATTAATTTATAATCTCCTGAAAATAAGAATCATTGTGTTTTTGTGACCCTAGAACGAGCATTTATATCCACAGACACAGCAGGTCCTCATTTACGGAGTCCGACATTCTACAGCCCAGAACGGACAAATGAAGCTCTAGTGAAAATTCAGTCAGGAAGGCAATACTTTTCATGCTCAGGCTGTAAGTTTCTTTCTCACCTTGCCATCCACTCTTTGCACACATGCTCACTCACTATCTGTACGTGTCATTGGCTGGGTAGGTCAGTTGAGTCATCAGCTGTTTCACACTCAACCAGTAGCACAGCGACGCACCTTCTCTGTCGGCCTATCATCCTACTGCTCCTCATTTTCAACATGGTCCTTTCTCCGCCGTAGTTCTGTTTCCGCTGCTGTTGACTGCGCCCTCCACCTCCCCATCACCTCTTAAGCCTGATTTATGGTCCTGCGTTAAATCAACGACGTACCTACGTCGTAGGGTACGTGGCTATGCAGGAGGCTCGCTGTAGCCCCTGGTGTAGCCTGACGTGCACCTCCCAAAAAATGTAACTACACGTCGAGGTGGCGCAGACCCAGCGCAGACTGAGAGACTGTGATTGGTTTGCTTGGTAGCAATGCATTTCTGGTTCCGTATTTCCAGATTGCGCCATCTCTGCCATCTTTAAACATCTTCTGCTGCGATGTAGATGTTGAAGTATTAACATACTTTCTTCGACATCCAACAACTCCAACTCCAGCAAGATTCTCTCTCTCTCTCGGTCGCTGTTGTTCACTGTGACACTGTGGAAAAGCCGGAAGCTAAACAAAGAATCAACTAGAGACGACGATAACCATTCAGGAAAGGAACGCAGCCCCCTACCGCTCTGGCGGTGAATTGCGCCGCGACGAAATGGAGTGATGGAGAAGTTCGAAGGGTTCACGACGGCGTCACTGCAACGACGTAGGTACGTCGTAGGTACGCCGCAGGACCATAAAACAGGCTTTAGTCTTTACGGGTTCACCAGCCACATCCGCCACAGCAGTCAGCAGCCTCAGAGTCGGCAGCCAGCACCACCATCAGTGTCTGGACTCCACGGGGGATTCATCCTGCTACAACTCAGATGTCCGTCGATCACAAAATACCTTCCTCTAGTATCCAAGCGCCAAAGACTTCAGTTAAATCCTAATCAGCACAAATCATCTGTTAGTCTGTACACTCACATTCTGTATTTAATATTATCTGAACTTAATTGCTCTGTCTTACCTGATTGAATTCAAACACTGGCTCTAGACAGGGCCATTTGCAATTTCGCATCGGCAACTGTAGTTCTCCTATGTCAGGGATTGGCAACCTTCACTATCAAAAGATCCATATTTGGCCAGAAACATATATAAAAAAATCTATCTGGAGGCGCAAAACATATTTGAGCCCTTTAATGAAGGTAACACAGCTCATTATGTGTAAGTAAGCCTATCAATATTACTACAGTTTTTCTCAATTGTTTACACGCAATTTTGAAAACAGGGGTCCTTTTTTCAAAATATTCACACAATTATCCAAACACCACACTCAATTTGCATAACTCCTAGATTGTTTGCAAAATGACACACTTCAGTCAAAGCATATACACATATTTATAAAAATGCTGTTTTGTTTTCATCTCACTAACAGTCTTCAAATGATCAGACACTATTGCAGTCAGTTACACACTACAGTGATCGGTACAAAATACATTTGTAAAAACCCCTATTTTAGGAAATAGCTGGTCTAGTGCTAGGCTTTTTTGCCACACATTTTTATGTAAGGGATAATTTAGATGACAAAAAGATATTGTCAAACCCACAACATTCTTCATGATTACTTTGAGGTATACAGAGAAAGTACACCAATACAACAAACAAACACAACACTGATTGCAGACTGCTGCAGACTGAAAATATTTATTTCTTACCATACTCAGTTACAGTAACAGATCAACAATGAAAATCAGAACAAAATAGTAGTTTTTCTTACTACTGTAAAGTGTAGACAAATAAATATTCCTCTATTGGGTTTAGGAATGGGGAGTATGGTGGAAGGTATAAGATTGCAAATTCAGGGTGCTCATGGAACCAATTGTGGACCAGAGCAGATCGATGGAAAGATACATTGTCGTACTGCATGTGGTCCACTTGGTTTACAGTAAGCACCTGTGTGCTTCCACACCAGGAGGATGTGATTATCCAATTTGTTCATTAATGTGGTCGTTGGCATGCAGGGGCTTTGTAATGAGAAGGAAGTAGCCTCACAATCCTTATCTGTGTCTAAGGTGTGATAATGCGTGTAGAGTTTTGCAAATCACTGTGTGTAATGTTTTGCAAAAAGTGTGAAGCTGAGTCTGTGCTTATTGTTGTGCAACTATGGACAGGTGTTTTGCTTCTTGAGTGTAAAGAGCTGTTAACTGTGTGAACATTTTCATTTTAGTGTGTAAACAACTGTAAAAAACTGTAATAGATCTAAATGAGCACTCATTAATATGTTTTACCACTAGGTGGCTCTATTTGCTACTTTTTGGTTACTATTTGATACTTTAACTTTGCATTTCCATTAAATAATATGTTTTGTGGCATTTATGAAAATATAGAAATAATAAGAAACGTTTGTGTTTTTTGTTAGTTTTGTCAGCTTTTTGTTAGTTTCACCAACAAAACACAAAACTGAACAACTGAAAAGTGCTTTGAAAGTACTTTGAAATACAGAAGCTATATTAAGAAGCTATACAGGCCTGTTTTGAGTCATCCCTGTGTTTGCGCAAAATAATGAATAACACAAAAAGATAAGAAATAAAACATACAGCTTTAAATACAATGAAAGTAAAATAAAAGGCCAGTTTAAATTTAGTTTTAAATTCACTCCTGTTTAGTGCGGAGTATTATTTCGTTGACGGCTTTACGTGCATGTATAAATAATGTTTCCTTTAATAATAAATAATAATGATAATAATTCACAACTACTTTGTGGTGGTTGTAGAATTTCGTAAAACAATTTCTTAGTGTAGTTCAAGTTGAATGGGAGGTAATTTGCCTATCAAGCTGTCAGACCTGGCAACCCTGGAGAGACGGCAACATGGAGGAGAGCTGCAAACAGTTAGCAGGAAAAACTAGTAAAAAGTGAGCCGACAAGAACTGACTGTAAGCACGGGAATCTGCAGTGTGTGGAGCTTTTGTTCAGTGATGTGAATGACTGCAAAAAAGACGTTTTTCCAAAGTGCCGTGCCGGAAGAACTGTGTGGACGGTTTACCCTGCTAGCATCTAGCTAGCTACTTTAGCAGCTCGTTAGCCGTTAGCTAGCTTCGCAGTTGCGTTTACGTTGGTCGGTGGATCAAGAGAGGATAACGCTACTTCAGAAGAGGACAACACAGCACTGCGGGACTCGTCCTTGGCCATTGTGTTTTTATTTTGGTATCGGACTTTGGATTTAAAACTGTTTTTTTTTCTGTGAAGGACCTCGTTAGGCAGCGGCCTCTGGGTTTACCGTGCTTAGGACGTTGCGGTGTCCCACGTTCTTGAACTCACCTGAGCTCCAACGTACACACTACATGGACTTTAACGGTAGCACATTTGTGGGACTACTTGTTTTATTATTCCGTAAGTTTTATTCACAACAGTTTGCTGATACATTGAAATGACAAACTTGTTTGGGTGCCTGGTTACTTTAAAGTGATATTGAATATTTTCCTCACACAGCAGTATCATATCGGCAAAAATATTTTAATACTTTAAGACCTATATCGACCGATATCGATGACGTGTCGATATTATCGTGCATCCCTACAGCAAAACAAAAAGGAGGAAATCACAAGCGACATGCAAACCTTTCTAAAGCATATAAACTTATTAACACTAATGGCATATGACGTTCCAGCGGGAAGCTTGGAAAGGTGGATTTTACCGACCTTAGAGGAACATCCTGCTGACAAGAATATCCAGCATAGGCCTACATCACTTCTTGAAGGTAAGGAACTCTGTATAAATTATTCCACGGGTCTTATTTGGACTCTTGCAGTGTAAGTCACTAGAAATACTCTCGTTCTGTGGATGTCTGTAAACACGCTGTCACGTTGATATAATATTTGTCATATTGCATAAGCTTTTCTTTTCTGGAGGATAATTTAATGACATTTGCATTGATTGGTTGCACTGACGGCTTTACAGTGCAAATACAGTGAGCTTCTCTCTTTTATATCAGATGCTGTTTCTACTGTATGTTACTTAGTTCTCTGTCTGCTCAGTGACCACTGGTTTTGTGTTGATCTAGGCCTATTACTCTGAAGCTTTTGCATAGCATTAAGATAAGCAAAGCCAACATGGTGTATGTTTTACAGCTGCTGTAGCTCTGACTGTCTTTATGGACAGTGTGAACGACTATGGAATTTCACACACAGTTACAAACAACTGCAGCACTCTGGAAGGCCTGGTACACCAGCAAACTGTCTCAGAAACCCATATATATCCATTGACATGTACAACGATACAGTACGGTCTACACTAAGCAGCCAGTATGCATCTGTTTCCTGTGCTCTAGTGCGCTGAAGTGCAATTGTGCGCCTTCACATTTTGTTGTCCAGAAGGGCAGCGCCACTACCTGTTATTCATGCACAGTCTGCCTGAATGATTGCTGCCCAGAAGCTTTCACCATGAAGTGCTTCAAGCGATTGGTCAATCCTAGGGATGGTAATTGATAGGATTTATTGATACCAATGTACCAATGCCATTATGGATTCTGCTTATTGGTTCAATTCTTTATGGATTCCCTCATTGATTCCTAATCAGTTTTCTGTGGACAGTACACAGGTTTTCAGCATCAACACAACTGCTGTATTATCTCTTAGCCTGAATACATTGTGGATGAAATTAGAGAGCATTTGTTTTGATTTAGCTTGTTTGGTGCTAATAGCATTATAACAAAGGATATATACTCCCAGTAAAGAGCAGCTGCTCGGTTAGGAGCAGTGGTACTCGTGTGTTAAGCGTGAAATACATGGTATTCCTGGAATTTATTATATACACCGATTAGCCAAAACATTTAAACCACTGACAGGTAAGGTTAATAGTATTGATCATGCATTGTTCTTCTGGGAAACATTGGGTTCTGGTCATCATGTGGATGGCACTTGACATGTACCACCTACCCAATAGAGGCTAATGTAAAGAACCTGACATTCGGTTGCACTCTTTGCCCAGATTCCCTCACTGATATCCCACTGACAAGGACATGTTCAGCCAGAGCTGCATTAATCTCACCTGAAACTATTTGTATAGTTGCCCTTCCTCTTCCACCTGCTCTGCAATGTCCTCTTCCTCTACCTTCAGGTCTTTGTGGATCTATTGTTTCAAACAGGTGAAATGACCCGTGGCCCTTTTTTCCATGTGGCTCTGATTGGTGTGTGAATAATTTTGACTCTGTGTTTCTACCCTGGTAATTGTGTTTTGACTGAGTTCCAGCTGTGATGACTTGAGTTAATGAATGCTAGTGCTCTCTAAATGGGCACATGGTGCAATCAGTGATAAGTGAATGGATTTGTTTGTAGAGTTTTTCACAAACAGTTCAGCAAATCTGAATGTCAAAGCAGGAAATAGTGTTTATAGGTTTGGGAAATGTGTCCCCCTTTTGGTAGATGGCATTATGGTTTAAGATTCTTAGTTAATAGGTCCAGTTATAGTGTGGAAGCAATCGTGGAAAACTGAAACAATAAAAAGACAAAGATATTTTAATTCTGGTTAGAATGTCCTTGTACAGGTGGTTTAAAACATTTTATAAGTGTTGTAGCTGACAATGTAAACAAAAGAAATAGAGAAAGGAAAAATCTCAATTGCGGTCAGTCCATTTAAGATGGACGGATGGCAAGACAACTTGTGTTTAAGGTGCATTGCCACACTCCCTCTACGGGTGTATGGGTGGTTTGATTATAGGGAGGATTTATTGAACATTTACTATATCTCTGTCGAGGATAATTATATGAAGATAATTATCGTTGTAGTTTTATCGCCCAACTCTAGCTCAAGGCATTGACCTGGCCTCCACACCTCCCAGATCCTAAACCCATCGACCTGTCAAGGCATGGACTCAGGACCTCTGGCGGTGTCCTGTTGAGTTGGGCACCAGGGCGTTGAAGGCATTCATTACTAGAGGTCGACCGATAGTGGATGTTTTATGGCCGATATAATAACGATAGTTTGGAGCAGGCGAAAACTGATAGCCACCTGACATGCTCAGAGTTGATTGAACTGACTCTGAACAGCTGTTCTGGAACCGCAAACTCAGAGTTTTCCATCTCAGCATTCATCAACTCAGAATTCAGGGTTAGACTCAGAGTTTGTTAAACCTGCTTTCTGGAATGGACCCCAGGAGGCCACATAAAGGTGGCTCTGTACACACAACAAATTGCTCTGTCCACGGTCCTGAAATTTTTACGACTGCTATCCACACACTGAAATAACACCTTTCCTGGCCTGACACAAACAAGATATTTATTAGTCAATTTATCACTAATGATACACACCATGAAATGCACGGAAAAGTAATGACTGCACTTGAACAGTTTAAGAATAACGTTACCCATGGCCATTAGCCACAATCGGTGCCCCGATGAATTGGTCGACCTCTGTTGATTACACGTCGCTCATTCTGAAATTATAGAGATATTACAACTTGAGTCCTGTGGGTTGCGAGGTTGGCTACCCACCAATGCTCGAGAGGATTGCTATCTAGGGAATTTGGAAGCCAGGTCGACACCTTGAGCCCTTTGTCACATTCCACAGGCCACTTCTGAGCAGTTGTTGTGGTGTGACATGGCACTGAATGGAGGTGTGTGCAAAAATAGTGCTGTATCTAACTTGGAGTATTAGTTGTCCACACATGTAAAACCTTTCATAAAGAACAGTAGAGAAATGGAAAATGTAAAAATACAACTTATTTTAACTTATATTCTACGACTTAAGGTTCATGTCACTAAATATGGGCTGTGGCTCGTTCATTGTTCTTTGCTGCTTCTGATGTGTTGCAGTAACTGTGCAGACTCTACAAGCACACTTGTAATGCATCTCTGAGGAGCCGGGTATCTGTCTTAGCTTTGTGTTTTACTGCGCTGAATTAATTCTAATAATTAATGGAAAATGTTCTGCACCGTTAAGAATCACTGTCAATCCTCGAATCATCTCTGAGCAGAAGAAGGAGAAATTCAGTCTCTTACCTCCATTACTCCTCCTCTTCTCCCCCTGCTTGTTCTTCTTCTCCCCTCTCCCTACCTCCTTCCTCTTGACATGTGTCACATTTTGGGCTTCTGCTCTCGAGGGATAAATGCCAGATTACATGGTGTAGTATTTTTATCCGTAGTACATTAACCGGCGGAGCTTACAGCATCAAAGCTTGGAGGAGATCATCACACAAGCACGCACACACACACGCACAGTGACACACACACACACTCACATCAGAACTGAAACGGAGAGTGTAAAGTGCCTGCTTTGATCTCTCCCTTCCTCCTATTCCTAATTACCCTAGTGACACACATACATGCAAACACACACAATGTACAGATGCCCTAGCATGTGCTCACACGCGCACACAAAGACATGAATACGTTCTGGGAATCCATGAAATCTAAATCCATGAAAAATGGTGAATTAGATGTCAAATGTTCATCTGCCAAAACCTGAACAAAAGCGGCTTGCAAAGCGCGTGATTACACATTGCTCATTCTGAAATTGTGGGGATCTTACAACTACCTTCACTTGAAATGCAGAAAATCAGGAGCTGATAGAGCTGTAAGATATCCATAGCTTGTAGCCTCTTGAATCAGCGCCTTTATTTTTTCCACACAAACTCGGTGAAGTCATGTACAACCCCTTTGGTATTCAATACAAGTGACATTGTTCTATTCTTAGTAGATATGTGACGGCAGCAGAGAGCATTTAGGAGATGGCATGAGGCTCCATTGATAGAAACATCTTTGAAACTGTATATGGTGGCTAAGTTTAATCATCAGTGATCAATTTCCATACAGTCTTCCCCCAGTTTGTTTCAAGTTTCCATTTGTTTTACCAGTAAAACATAATTGACTTATAACAATATCAACTGGAAAAATAGCGAAGCAGTGACACAATCCATGTAGAAAATGATATGATGGCAACACCCTCGCTCTGCCAAAACCCAAACACATCATTACTGTGATATTCTAGATAATTTCCAGCATCGCTCATACCCAAAACACGAGCCAAATCTTATTACTCACTTTGTAAACTCTCCTGCACTAATACTGCTTATTCTCCGGTCATGGTTTGACTAGATACTGAAGATGATTGTATACGTTGTTAAACTACATTTGTGATTGTTACTGTAGCGCTCCAAAACTTTCAATCACACAGAGAAAACACACATGTTCGTCCAAGTATTGCCTACACACACATGCATAAACACACAAAAGCAGGTAGTGTATGCTCTGACTAAGACGGGATAGTCTGGAGTCCCACTGTGGGCTTTAGATTCAGTATTTCTGCCCATCATAAAAACAATCCAAAATTATCCTCTCACTTGTTTTGCCTGACACAAACTTGCATATGAAGCAGGTTGAAGGTTTGACAATACTGTATAGTTACAGACTAGCAGCATGTTAGCAGAGCAGCAGCTTCAGTCCTCTGTCTGTCCACAGGATGCATTCAGGCACAGTACTGAGGTATATGTCATCTGCATTTTGGCAGCACTAAGGGCCCAATACTCAAATACTGTAGTTACAAAGTGTAAGACGGTGTAAGATGGAAGAAGATAGAGTTGAAGCTTAAGACTGTGCTTCAGGATGTGTTTACACCCGTATAGTGCGAGTTGAATTCCAGCCATTATGCTGATAGCTGGATTTATTAAAATAGGAGTGTATCTGTTTGTCAGATGTGTGAGAGATGGGTGACTGAAAAACTTGGCTGAAACTCCCTCTGTGTAAACAACGTAAGAGGGAAACTGAGAAATTTAGCAAGAAGTTTGAAAATATAAACAAATTCAAAGTTAAAAAAAAATTAGAATATTATTAAAAGACTTATCCTCTTGAGGGCCGCGGAGGGGCTGGAGCCTATCCCAGCTGACACTGGGTGAGAGGCAGGGTACACCCTGGACAGGTCGCCAGACTATCGCAGGACTGACATATAGAGACAGACAACCATTCACACCTACGGACAATTTAGAGTCACCAATTAACCTATCCCCAATCTGCATGTCTTTGGTCTGTGGGAGGAAGCCGGAGTACCCAGAGAAATCCCACGCTGACACGGGGAGAACATGCAAACTCCGCACAGAAGGGCTCCCACACCCGGGATCGAACCAGGAACCCTCTTGGTGTGAGGCGACAGTGCTAACCACTACACCACCGTGCCACCGTGAAAGGGTCATTTTAATCCAAAATAAAAACTACATAGTTTCCCTCTTACCTGTAGTGGTATTTATAAATCTAGATTGTTTTGGTGTGAGTTGCCGAGTGTTGGAGAGTTTGGCCATAGAGATGTCTGCCTTCCCTTGAATATGAAGAGTACCCAAAGAGTAGTGTCAAAGTCAAGAGGGCTCACTCTGCAGCAAAATCTGGGGACCAAAACATCTTGAGAAGCATGCTGCACAGCACAAAGTACTGTAGATATTATCTGATGAATAACTGAATAAAAACCAAGCAGAGAGCAGTTCAATAAACAAACTAGACACACTGGTTAGACACAATGAAAAGAAGAATACGTCTCCCTCCCCAGTGCTTGAAACTGCTCACCAGCTATTAGCTCATCTCATTCAAGTACCGAGAGTTTCTCACTAGCTCATCGGTTGCCAGCAGGACCCGACGAAGGCCATTCAGCCCGCTGAGAACGCTGCCTTGTTGACCTTTGGGTGCCGTCAACTGATCAATGAGAGGATATTTTGCTCTGTTTCCACCACTGTTGCCAGATGTGTGAAGAGCCTCACCCTACTTCATGAGGTCATTTGGGAGAGCTTGGAATGGTGAGGAGAGGGTTTGCACCGTGTGTGTGTGTGCATGTGGTGCATTCAGGATTGAAACTGTGTGTGTGTGTGTGTGAGTGTATGTTGACGGTAGGGATTAGTTGCTTGTGGGGGAGATGTGGCATGAGTTGTTGAGAGGCTGAATTGGCCCTACTGTGCATGGTGTTTAGGTGCAATCAATAAGGATATATTCATTGAGTGCCTCACTTCAGGCTCGTGTGCCTTATTCAATAACAGGTGGAGATATTCACTATTGAGTGTGTCTGTCAGATTATGTGTGTCTCTCTTTAGTGGTGAATAAGTGTGGTCCTGATTAGTTTATAACCCCAAGGAGGGAACCCCTATCCTCCACTTTGACCTTTGAACCTTTGAGGTCGACTCCTGTATTACTTCAGGCCTCATGTAAGGAAATTAAATTTTATTTATATATCACCTTTCAAAGTTGAGGTTACAGAGTGCTGTGCCAAAGGAAAGAGGTTAAAAGACCATAGGATGAGAATAACACAAATGTTACAACATCAGGAGAAAACTTAAACAAAGAAACAAACAAACCAACAAACAAAGAACAGCATTACATTACAAGCATAAAACTCTCAAAAACATAAAGGTCCTAAGCTGTGACTTACCGACCTGACCCCTGGGGGGCAGTGCTGGCCTGTGGCATAGGCAGTATGGGCGAATGCTAAAGGCGCCATCATCCATAGGGGGCGCCACAAATGGGGGAAGAAAAAAAATCTAAATGTTTATCTTTTACTGTCTTTTTTTACTAATGCTATTCCTACTATTATTTTGAAATATTACATAAGGCCACAACAACATAACTACGTAGCAAAGGTTATGTTAAAGGTTGTTTTATAAATGTGTATTATTGAATTTGTGCTCATTCAAACAGAAAGACTGTTAATTTATTTTTTTATAGTGCAGCTTTCTGTGTAAATAACAACAAAAAACAAAAGGAACACCAATATAAAAACACTGGTATTGGCTATTGGCAAATTTGTTATTTTAATCATTGGTATTTCAGTGCTAGGGCTGCCACTACCTGGGGGAAGACTGCTCCACAACCTGGGACCCAGCACAGCAAACGCACAGAGCTGAGACCTGATCTGGGGCAGAAACCAGCACTTCAGTTTCAGTTACTTCAGTTAGTGTGATTTAACTGAAGGGAATATTAAGACATCTAGTTGTAGGCCCTAATAAATCATGAAGCATTGTTTCTGAATGTTAATGTGATTCATTATTCTGTTAATTATTAAAAGGTTACACTGGATGACGGATTATGGAAAAATTATCTGTTATGCACCACAGTCAAGTAGTACTAAAGCGATTAGTTAATTAATCAATTAGTTGATCAACAGAAACTGATTTAATAACTGATTAATTGTTCATTAAAAGTCATTTATGAAGCAAAACTGACGAACATTCTGTGCTTTTGGGGCCGTACACATGCTGCGTCTTAAACTGCCTGGAAGTTTGCCTACTGTTGGGGTTTTTTTTTTTGTGCCAGTTTTCAAGAGCACGGCGGCAGGTTGCGTCTGAAGTTGCTAAGCAACCTTAACAAGCATCGTATAGCCCATTTACCTGAAACCCTGAGTGCAGAGCTGATCTTCTTCCAGGAGCTGTTTATAAGTGTGTAGGCCTATTGTCTGTGGGACAGATGTAAAGCTCTGGGTAGCCCTGCACTAACATGATCAGCTTTTCTGTGTTTGCCACAGACTGATGTTTATGGAAGAAGGGAAAGATGGCTGTCGGCTTGGATTGGTTGTTCCTCATCACATGACATGCGGTGCTGCGTTCTAAGAGTTTGAGCACGGCTGCCATGCGTCTACATTGAAAACAATGAATTTGAGGGTGCAAAAAATGCTGCATGTGTACGGCCCCCTTGTTTGTTTTTATATAATTTTAGATTAGATATCGTTGATTGTTGGACAGACAAAACAAGAAACTTGAAGACATCACCTTTGGCCATTTATTTTAACAGGTCATAGAAAAAATAATCCAACACATTAATCAATGATAAAGATCATCGTTACTTGCAAAACCACAGTTAAGTTTGAAGACCTATTTTGCTTCACATATTTTGAGAGGACACACTTGTTAAAAGATGAAAGTGTCAGATTACTGCTGTTTTCTGTATATGTGGTTTTTTTCTTTGGGTAAATGAGTCGTTTGAGGTTGAGTGGAGTGTTAATGTCTGTCTCTGTTTCTCTGTGTGGGGTACATACTCCCACCAGGGGTGGCTGACAAGAGATGACTGTGGCTTACCACACACTGAGAGAGCTGCTCTTCTTTAATCCCCCTCCCTCTCTTTCTCTCTGTGTTTCACTCTCCCCCATCTTAATTTCTCTCAACCCTGACACGTAAAAGCCTCCTCTCCCATCTTAACCACCAAGCTAATCCTTCAGCAGGTTTTTTGGGGGGTATCACGCTGTTTTGGGGCTCTTCTACTGACACAACGGTTTAGTATCATAATGGCTTGCAAACACCTGTCCAATTAGGCTGATTGTGATGCACCTCAAACTAGTCGACGGATCCTGCAGCGTGGCACAGAGATTTAGCAAAACACGCTAAATACTTCTGCTCTAGAGGGATGTTTTTGCAGTTTTGTGACAAATGTCTTTCTGTAAATCCAGGTTTAGTGAAAGGTAATTGAGGGGACTTGAAGAGTCAGTTGTCAGAAAAGGACAAAAGTCTTTCCACTAAATTTAAGTTCCAACGTCAGATTACTTTGTGTCACAAAAGTGGTGAGAATTACAGGTTGTCCAAGGTTTAAGGGATGCTTTTTTGATATATTTTTTTTTCTTAACACTTAACAGAGTTGAATTCAAACATGTCTAAAGTTAAAGTGGTGCTCTGGCTTTTATTAAAAAGTAGCAAAAGGGGAGGCGACAGGATAAGAAGTGGCAGACAGAGTATATTTAGTAACAGATGATCACTCAGTTTAAGAAATTCATACTTTAGGTTTTTAACAACATTTTGTATCCATATTGATTCTGTGTAGACTTGGCAAATTACAAAGGGGTTGTGATTTGATCAGTGCAAAGTTGGTCCACTTGTGTGGGATATTTAGGGGCTAGCACTGGGTGGCATTGCATTCAAGGACAGAATGTTCAATAAATCAAGCTGGGTTCCTGTGTAGCTTAAAGAAAACTCAACTCTGCAAGTGGTCCACCCCTGGCACTATTACCTGCCTCAGAGTAGTTTTCAGTAAAAGCACACCCCTCACTTGCAAGTAAAACTATACCACAAAATTAGATTCACATGCAATTACTAGAGGTCAATCTTAGATTACACAGGTCTCTCCAAGATTAAAGATAAGTGGATCGTTATCAGCATATCATTAGGACAAAGTGAAGCTGCTTCACTCACAGTGCATGACAGCATCCTTGGCAGTTTTCTGAAGGAATGTCTCAGGGTTATGTTTTATTATTTTTTTTTACCTTTGGGATGACTTATACTAGATATAACAGCTCCAAATCAATGTTGCACCCTTTCTTTTTGTCACCGAAATCAGAAATGAATCACCAAAAGTTCATTGTGTGCTGAAGTTCAGCGTGTGCACTCAATGGTTTGTCCATGTCTTAAGAGATGATAGTAATACAAGGAAAGCTATCTACACGTCTCTATTGTATATAAAATGTTTTTGTGGTTTATAGATATATTGATAAAACTTAAAAAAAATGTACCTCATATTTCAGAGGTCATAGTCATTGCAGGAGAATTTTTTTTTTTGTTTTTTTTTTACAAACAGTAGAGAGTGTGAATTTATGAATTTTAGGGTAAAAAAAAACATGTATGGCTGCTCACCGGTCATCGGCTGCCTGACGACATTTTGACTGGGTCTACTGGCCAAGGATCAACTTCGAATTGGGACAGAATTTTTGAAATCTTAAAGGGGACCTTTTATGCTTATCTTATTTTCTGTCATATATATGTATAATGCTCCAAGGTTAGACGTTCATATTAAACATGGCCAAAGTTTCAAATGCTAAGGTAAAAATGTATGAAAAAGTAATCCCTGTGAGCAAAAACCTTAGGCTTCAGACCATTCTGAACTGCTTTTATATTTGGTCTACAAGATGACGTCAGATTGTAGTTTCTTTATAGGCGCTGTAATTCAAGTGTTAACATTAAATAGCCTATACTGCCACATGAAGCTACATGCTAACATCAGGGAAACATGTAATCTTGGTTGCTGATGTTGTTCATTTCTCCCCAGTTTCAGGTCATACATCCTACTGGGACATGTCTGGTTGTGTTGTAAAGCTTTTATTGTTGATCACAGTAGAAAGCAACGCTATTCCCGTTAGTCTTTCTTCGGCTGCAGTGAAGATGCAGAGATTCCGAAATGCAGAAGACCCGAAAACACTGACCAATCAGAGCAGACTGGGCTATTCCAGAAGTGTATCATCACTATGCAGCAACTCTCTGTACTTCTGTTCTGATTTCCAGCTTTTCAGGCTGATTGTGTGGCTGAATATAATTTGTAGCTTCTTGAATATGAATGAGGATAGTCATAGTGAGATACTGGCTACAGGTGCATTTGTAGTAGTGATGAAACTGCAAAAAACAGAAATAAAACGAGCATCAGATGGACTGTATTCATAATAAGCAAACCAAAAATAAATAAATAAAAAAAATAACCAGTGCCAATTAATCAGTCAATGAGAATGTATGTTTGTGGGGTGGCATAAGCACATACAGCAAGCAGTAATAGCGACCCATCGTCCGACATTAGCACATCAGAAGGATGGAAGTAAAGGGCTTGGTGGGGACCGAGCACCTGCAGCAGCAAGCAAACACATCGTCTGCGGTCATTTTGACTTGACCAGCGGATCTCACTACAAGCCTTTTGGCTGTAAAACAGCTGAAAATGTTTACGTTCTAAAACTAGCTCCCGGAGATTTGACCAGCTGAGTTGCAGGTGACACCATCTGCCGGCTTAAGTCAAGCTCAGATGGCCAGCTCACACTGCTGCAACTTTTCTCTGTAACGTTCTAAAACAGTTTTGTCTAGTCACAAATCTTTGGTCTTCCAGCACAGACAGATAAAACCTTCCATTACAGCATGTACGTCTAACAAGGTGCAATACAGTGCATGATGTAGCCAGCATGTAGCTAATCATTGCTACTGTACAGTGGAATTTGTTAAACTGGCACAGATGAGGTATTTAAAAGGCTTCCAAAGCTGTTAAAGTATTAAACCAACAGCTGAGCTACGTCAATGCTGTGTAAGGTCGGACTTGCCCTTTAAATGAGCCAGAACACCACTGTCTATCTCACTGTAATCTCTTTCTCCCTGCAGCTTCATGAAAATGTTGAGCGGCCTTTCTCTGAGTGACCTGGGCCTTGTTCTCAATTAAACCTCATCGCCCTCTGCACAATTAATGGGGTTTTACCAATCTAGTCATTTCATTAGTGACATGCTCCTATCTGCTAGATGGCCGCTCCACTATACATACTGTACATTTTCTTCATATTTCTTTTCTCTATCTCCCTCACAAGCCTTGCATGAGGGCGACAGCTCCCTGCCTTTTGTCCTCTAGTAGTCCGAGTGTGTTCACCAAATGTGTATTGTTCCTGTATATTTCTTTTTCTTCCTTTTTCGTCTGTGCACATTGAGAAGCTCTGAAGGTTTTAATTGTCTGTGTGTGTGTGTGTAATAAATGATGTGGCTGATGTGTGTGCTGCAATAAGTGTGAAGGCGGTGGTGGCAGCCCGCAGGCTCTGGTGCTGGTTTAGGAAGACATCACTCTCCAGGCCAGGCAGATAATGAAGCACAGTGTACAGAAAGACAGATAAGACGACAGACTTATGAACATCTCTCTCTCTCTCTCTCTCTCTCTCTCTCTCTCTCTCTCATCACACACACACACACACACACACACACACACACACGTACAGTAGACGCAGTCTGTTTCTTCCTTCCAGCCAAACATACTCTCTTTTTCTTCCTGAGCATGATTAGAAGAAAATAGTTGTCAGGGAGAAAGAGAGAGAGAGAAAGAGAAAGATGGAGTAAGAGAGAGAGAAAGATGAATGGAGACATGAAGGGACATGTCATACCATTCACAGAGCACTAGGTCTGACAGGAACCCTCAGGACATGGCACTCGTTTCAAGTGGGGACCAAATGGAGGTGGCACCAGGCTGTCAGTGCTCTCTAGTTAATTAGGAGACATTGCCGTTCTGGCTCAGAGAGGGCAGTTGGAAATCACAGTCAATTACATCCAGGTTATAACATGAGTTTGGCACCACAAGTCAGCTTGTCACAGCTTATCTGATGCTGACCATAATGGCTTCATGCTATACATTTACAGTCAATGATGTCTGCTCATAAAGTAGAGGCAACTGCGTGGTAGTACAGAATTTGTTTTTTGGCTGTCAGTCTGGAGGAAACAAATCAGCAGAATGACCGCACACATGGATTTCTTGGGAGTTCTTAAAGTCAAGCATAACAGAGAGAGTTTTCATTATGAGATGTCAGCCATGATTAATTGATAATTTTATGCAGCATCTTATTTTCTATGCACTTTCATGGTTTTCTGGGTATTTATTTGTTTGTTTTTTTCTTTTGACATGGCCCCTCAGGTCTGTCCTAAGATCCTGAACATTCATCTTCCATTTCTGTCCGCCTTTTTTTTTTTCATATCTAGTCTACTGTTCAATTCAAGAATACAGCCCAAAACAAACAAAAACAGCACATAACAGAAAAAAATAAGTTTTTTTCAAGGCTGCTTTTATTTCCTTGGTTTGGCCAGATGTGAAAATGTGCATGAAGTCTCACATTTGGCCTTTTCAAACAAGTTCAGAGAAAATGTTTCTAGTCTGTATGCAGAATTTTTCAACAACACCATCACCAGCGAACCACTCAGTGCCTGATCCCCATCTCTAAACACAAAGGAAAATACCTGTCAAGTCTTGAAAGAAATCGTGTACCTGCATTTGAAAATCCATTAGGCAAGGCGTGGAAGCCGGAGTAACCGAGAGCAGTGGAAGCAGATGAAAGGGGTGACTCATTCGATAGTGCTGCTGTGTGTTTTGAAGATGGAATATGGTCTCTAACTCGGCCACATGGGTGAAAACAGAAAAATTTATAGACACGCGGTCATGCTTCTGTGTAGGCATGCACAGGCGCGAATGCACACATATGCTCTTGTTGTAGATGCGTGTACATGCGCATACACGGACGCATGCATGTTGCCCTTCGTAGCTCAGAATTCCTGGTGTTGAAACTAAAATACTACAGGAAGGCAGACAAATCACTGCTCGTAGGCAGGAAGAGAAGTGGAGGGGAGGGCAGGAGGGGTAATCAAACGAGAGAGCACTTCAACAGAAAACGGTAGGCTGTTGTTCTAGTGCTGCTGTTCCCATCTTCTGTAAAATGAAGGCCTGTTCTTTCTCCATCATCTTTGCTGCATTCTTCAATCTCCCCATCTTTTAGGCAAAGCCAATTACCAGAAAACCGCACTAACACTACCTCGGATTGCGAGGAAAGTGCTTATTGTTTTCATGTACCGCATTTGCTGCTCTCCCCATCTCTTTCTCTCTTTTTCTCTTTCTTTGTATAAAAACAGAATGCCCCAGCTTTTTACCATTCGCAGTAGCTGAGGAGAGCCTTGCTCGTTTGAGATCACCACACTTAATATCCATAAGGAGGACAGGAAATTTTGAGATACCAGGTTTTTAAGTTGGCCTCATCTGGTGTTATTCTCCTCTTGAAACCTTTCAGTGCCAAATGAAATCACTCAGGGAAAGATAAGTGAGGCTTGCAAATGACCAGAAAGAAGGGAAGATCATAGACCTTGCATCCACTGCACTTCAGTGGAATTGACATAGGAATGAATAGAATAAGTCAATTAGTATCAACAACCAATTTGGTTGCTCAGTGTACTATATATTGCAGTCCTTGTTACAGGTAACTTAACTGTTGGCTCTGGCAGGGTGAAGATGTATGTTGCACTGATACTGGGATCAAAACCACCGATCTCTGTAGGGGTGACTGGGGTTACTCTACCCTACTCTACCTACTCTACCACCTGCACACTCCTATGTATTTTTAAAGTAGTAGGATGTTATGTTCATGTGAGAAGAACTGTAAAGGACCTGAGTGGATGAAAACATGTCAGATGCAAAGGGACACCTTTGACTGTAAGTTCCTGCTTAACAAGTAATCACCCAAAATGTCACTCATATAACTGCATTTTGCTGTTTATATATATCTCTACTCTTACTGGTAGAATTGTAGTGATATCAGGCATTGTATTGACGGGTGCTGATTGGAAAATGGAATGGTTGAACATGGCAGACATTTTAAAATTGGATATGCATGGGTTTATTCCACATGGTCTTAACCCTCTACATAAAGTATAAACTCATGGGTTGTCACACGCTATGGGCTGTAGCACCATACAGGACAGAAACAAGATCAGCTACAGGTCGTCTCAGACATTGGACGCATTTATCTCTTAAAATTACTTAAAAGTTGTGGAGGTCTTTAGTAGTCCACTCAGTTCTGATGACTCCAGACCTGATTCCAGACCCGAGTAAGACTGGGTCCAAATAATACTAATGTCTGAAGTCAGAGTGGGTTGAACATTCAAGGAGAGTGAGAACTGTGACGTGCACGTGAGATGACTACCAAGGGTGCTTTCACACCTGCCCTGTTTGGTTCGGTTCAGTCAAACTCAAGTTCATTTGCCCCCTAAGTGTGGTTCGTTTGGGCAGGTGTGAACACAGCAATTGCACTTGGGTGCGCACCACAACAATGGACTGAGACCTTCTTGAAGAGGTGGTTTTGAACTCTGGTGCAATCTGAACAACTGCAGTCACATGACACATTGTTTGGGTTAAACATGAGCATGTTACAGTCCTGGAGGATTATTGATGTGCACCTCCTCCTGTACTGCCTTAATATGCACATTCAGCACATCCAATGCATCAAAACATTGTTTTCTAGTTGGAGCCGCGCCTCGTTTTCAAACTGTATGGTTTGACTAAAATGAACAATGACAGCAATATAGTCCACGATGAGCAGCGCTAAAATCAACCTGCGTAGTTGTCCCTCCATTGTGACATTAGAAAGTGTCACATTTATCTTGCAAGTGTACTCTTCTTCAACGATTTGTTTACTTCCTGGATTTTTCCAACATGGAAATTCAGACCAATCAAGAGCAACTCTCTTATACAGGCATTTGGTCCGCTTGTAAATGCTTGTAACAATATTAGTCCCTGATTCAGAGAAAAGCAAGACAACTCTAGGTCTGAAACCACCCTTAGAGTTATGCATAATTAAGGGGGCGTGACCATTTTGAGTGACAGGCTGTCTGGGGATAGTGTCCACAGGTTTCAGTCAGATCCACCCTTCGCTCCTCCACAAACCAATTGGTGATATCACAGGAGCTACATCCATTTTTTTATACAATCTGGTAGTTGTCCGTGATCTCAATAACAATAATTTACATTAATAAAAATCTTGATTTTTCTCCTTTCAAGTTCGTAGAGATTGAGTGTTTTTCTTTTTTCCAAAAACCACACAGTCGTGCTGCTGACATGAGGCAGGTCCTCCTACTCTATTGCTGCATTCGTTAAGCATTAGGATTCGTTCATTCCCTTTGGCAGTCCATGAAAGTTGCACTGAAAACACAGTTGTGATATCTTCCCCTCATTTCATGGTATCATTTGAAACTTTCCTCTTCAGTGGTTGATTGGTCTGCAGGATGGTCTGCTGGCAAAGTAAACACACAAGCACATCGACACGCAAATCACATTGGCCCAACTATCTTGTCCTCATCCCAAACACTCAACAGCATTTACATTTTGCCCTAACCACATCCACCACAGACCCAAAACATCAAGGATTTCAGCCGTGTTTTGAGTTATGTTCTGATTGCACGTCATGTGACTTGCTGTAAGTAATCTATACTTCAGTGTAATTGAGCAAGACCTAAAAGACTAAGAACACCATAAGGGAAAAAAGTAAACATAAAATATATATAAAAGATGCATGATAAGGCTTAAAATAACATTTGAAAATAATGTTTATGGACATATTTAGGCCACATTAACTGCCTACGCAGCGCTCTCCAATGTAAATGCACATTAACATATATTATGACTTGGTGAGCTATGCAAATAAGCTGCCTTAATTAGGGATAAAAAGTAATCTTTCCCTCTCGAGGAAGTTTCCTCCAGGCAAGTGGAGCACTTGGCTGTCAACAGGGAATTAACTAAACAAAAGCTCTGCGGAAAAGCACAACTTTTCGTCATCTGACTAATTCCCAGTGTTTTCTTAGTTAATGGTGTCATGATTAGTGCCTCACTCAGTGGTCTCAAAGCTCCTCAGCTGTGGACTCAGGCTTTGAGCGGCTTCAAACCCCAGCCAAAGCAGTAAATGTGATTGGACGTTTCTGGGTTGGTGAGATGGCATGTTGGATTAGTTGCTGTATTAATTATGCTCTTAGACAATCAACAGCTAAGACTAAGGCTCCACTTTGATACTGAGCTTCATTTCTGCAGTGCAGAAAGTATAAGTCCTGCTTGGATATGCGCTGAACCAGAAACATGAGTGTTTTATTTTTTTCCTCTTTTAAATATAGTACATCTTTTGCATACCAAAGAGACACATGAAACTTGTCAAATTAGTGATATTGGCTTATATGGCTTACTTCAGTTCATTTTCATACTTCTTCCTACTTTCCTTCACACACTTTCTATAATAAGTACACATCAGCTCTCAGTGTCAGTGATGGTTTGTTTTTTTTATGCCAGAGTTGGTGGGTTAATCAAGTGGATTTAATTTATCACTCGAGCTTTGGCAGGTAAATCTTTAAAATATCAGATTTATAAAGTTACCTATATATAAGGTTTACAGTTAAATAATGATTAAATCCACAGGTTTTGCAGAAAAATATTGATTTAGGGTGCTGCTTTTCCGAAAACCTTTTATGTCCAGAGAAAATAGCATGTTTAGCAACATTTAGGACCCAATCAGACAGATATGAAGCATCGTGGGGCACCATTTTGTAATTGTTTTTAATGAGTGTGAAGCGTTTTGCTCACTGCTTTTGCATTGCTGAGTGTCGCTCATTTTTTAACTCCATGCACCTCAAATTTGTGCAGTAGCGCCCTGAATGCCACAAGCTGAAAAAACTTCAACTCAAAGCGACATTGACGTTTTTTCCCTTTGTCCAATCTGATGAATCAGGAGATGGGCCTTCTGTGGTGGCAATGACAACAACAAGTACTACGAACAGGTCATGGTTTGTGTTAAGCTAACATTACTTTACCTCCAAGGCCGCCCTGGGCAAACTACAAGACCAATCTGAACAAATTGTAGCCTCTACTACTTTCTAATGTTTTACCAACCATAATTAGGCCCCATGATTGACAGCACATTGTCAGACTGTCTGGGACTCATCCCAAAATAAGCCTTGAACTCACCGTCATCCAGGTGAGGCTCCTGCACCAGCTGGTGGTACTCCCTGTGATGTCTCATGTATCCACATGGATCTCAGTTTCCCTGTGACCAACTTACTATTTGGGAACAGCCTCTTTAAATCAGAGTCAGAGCATGTGCCCTCCGCCAGACTTTAATCTACAGATCTGGGAGTTTAGCTCACAGAAAAATAGCAGTTAAGCTAAGGACAGATGATTTAGTGGTTGCCTGGCGACAATTAAAAAAGACGCAGCAAGCTGCAAAAAGCACAGTATCTTATCAGAGCAGGCATTTTGCAACCTGCAAAACACACTCTGTCTGACTGGAGTCTCCATGGGCTGCAGGTGGCTGGACTTAAGGAGTACCTTAATACCCCTAAAATGTTGTTCTCCTGACTCAGTGGTTTACTTTCTCACCTTGCTGCAGTGATGTACTAGCGTCCTCCAGGGTGTGGTTACAGATGCAACTTAACACACTTCTGCCAGGTGTGGTCAGAGGTGAAGCACACTTGAAACTTTTCAACCGACAGTGCAGTGAAACACTGCCTGGTGTTAAGTTACCCTTTAAAAAGTTTCAACTCAGACTCAACTTGATAGGTACACGAATTTCAACTAATGCTAGTGAGCCAGCCTGGTGTGTGTCTGTAGATTGTCAAGCACAGGTTGCACATCATTCACCTCCTTTCTGTCACATTGCTGAGTAATGGTTGTCAGTCATTCCTCAAGGGATCCGGCGTGACACATGATGGTTGCTCACTTCAGACTAAAACTGATAGATACCAGATTTAATTATTGGCATTGTTGGATTCTGAAAGCTTGCTTGAATGTTCAGTGGTGGAGGGAGGGTTCTTTTTTTAAATGTTTGATTGGACAAGTAAACACCATTATCATCTGTTCCACATTAACGTCTTACATGTAGAATCATTAACTGAAGAAAGTTTGTGTCTCAATTTCTAGCCAACTTTATCTCAAACTTGCAACTGCGATTCTGAGCCGTAAACCTTGACACTTTTGAGTTTACATTTCAATCACTAATTTAAAGTTTAACTCTATGATGTACAGTAATAAACAAAATACCACCAAGAGCAAGCGTGTGTTTACTTTAATTCTGCAACCCCAATCCCAAGAAAGTTGCTGTGTAAAGCGTAAATAAAATCAGAATGCAGTGATTTGAAAATCCTTTTTGGCCTATATTCAATTGAATAAAGTAGAAAGACAAGATACTTTATGTTAAAACTCATAAACTTTGAGTTTGATGCCTGCAACATATATCAGAAAAGTTGGGACCTTTTCCTTTTTGGGAACTGAGGACACTAAATGTTGAAGTTTAAAAGGTGAAATTCTTTCCCATTCATGCTTGATATACAACTTAAGCTGCTCAACAGTGACGAGCCTCCATTGCTGTATTTTGGACTTCATGATGTGCCATGCATTTTCAACGGGAGACAGGTCTGAACTGCATGCAGGCCAGTCCAGTACCCTCACACCTTTACTCTGACACCATGCTGTTCTAACACGTGTGTCCTTGGAAAAAGCAGCGACGTCCCTATAAAATACATCATCTGAATGGCAGCATATGTTGCTCCAAAACCTGTACGTACCTTTCAGCATTAACAGAGCCTTCACAAATGTGCAAGTTACCCACTAACACACTCCCATACTATCACAGATGCTGGCTTTGAACTTTATTTTAGAGGACACAACATCCATAATGTCCAAAAACAATTTGAAATGTGGACTTGTCAGACCACAGCACACTTTTCCACTTTGTGTCAGTCCATCTCAGATGAGTTTGGGCCCAAAGAAGTCGGCTTTGTATCTGGATGTTGTTGATATGTGGCTTTCACTTTGCATGGTAGACTCTTAACTTGTATTTGTAGATGCAGTGACAAACTGTGTTTAACGACAATGGTTTCTTTCACAGTAACTGCGGACATGACAGTGAGCAGTAATTCTAAACTAATGAAACTATTTAAAGAGGTTTAATTATTTAAAAACCTTGTAATAATAGATTAGAAATGAAAATGTTTCTTTCTCTAGTCAGCTCATGTAATTGCAGTACGAAATCCTGTTTGATAACCAGTCTTCCTAATTGTTGGCCAAATTTTGTCATGTTAGTATTTTTTTTGCCATGAGGAGTGTTTTCTACCCTGCTTGGCCCTTGGTCCAAGCATTTCCTTGTTTGGTCACATGGTCATTATTGATTTTTTTTTTTTTTTTTTGGATGCCACTGGCAACTGTGCATCACCTGGGAATAAGGAGTTGTGTGTTTGATTTCATGAAGTTATTATAGAGACACAGGGGGCTTGGGGTAGTTTGAGGAGCCTATAGCATGTGTGCACACAAACACATACACATATACCCACCTCTACTTGGTAGGGACCGATTGTTTCAGATGATGGATGTCACACTCTCACCCGTCAACACAGTGCCCCTGCTGCTTTTAATTGCCCAATCAGAAAGCTGGAACATTTGTTATTGTGGGGCAGTTAGGGCCAGATGGCAAACAGTACAAACACACACACACACATACACACATGCACACGTGCACACACACACACACACACACACACACACACACACACACACACTGCATCTACCTTTCTTTAATCATCGTCTGTTTGATTGGGGGTGAACGATACCTAAAAGAACACGAGGTGTCTGTACTTTCCGTATGCACAATGTTGATGACAGTGCCTTGCGGTTGTCACAACACATTAAAACACTGTGACACCTGTAAGTACATGCTCTCTTTAGAACGGTCCACTTTAATCTCCAGAACAACAATCACAATTTAGCAATGAGACGTAGCAGCGGGGT